>NW_018408465.1:1645842-1710652 GCF_002113885.1 Mizuhopecten yessoensis
AGGGGGGGGGGGGGGGGGGGGGGTCAAGACAGATTTCAACACTAAAGAAATGGTTTGGTAAAAATCTACAGGAAAGGGTTTCAGTTTAGAAAGGTTACAAAGCAGGTTTCTATCTTCAAAGCATTTCAATTTCCATGTACCTACAACCAGATAGAGTAAATCTATATAAAGGTTTCTATGTCACTTGTGCAGTCTAAAAATCTGTATACTGAGATTTTAAACTCTGGTCTACAGTAGGTGTAGTTCAGTCTGGACAGGTTTATATAACCATACAGAAATTCTAAAATTTTGGCTGTTCATGCAGTTTCAGCAACTGCACCAGATAGCAAAACCCTTTCTCCACATTCGACCTTACTCCCAGCTGATTGGAACTGTAATTAAGTCAAGAGTGACACACTCTGGACACCAAACTATGCAAACCTCGATAAGCTCCATGCTTGACCGAACCTATCAGATATATGAGACGGCTCTTCAAGAAAGCTTTTCCCAACATAGCATCTGGAATATCTCATATTTTTCGTGTTTGTTGAAACAATATCTGCCCATGCATGCCATGGAGTACTGTACCTAACCCCTGACTCCCTCTCACACATGCATGCATTCTGTGTATCCGAACCTGGTGATTGGCGGGATCAGATTTCACAATTACACCCAATAACTTGTTAACCAAGTGTGAAACGCCACAGCTTGTTCTAATCACAGACTTCAGTGTAAAATACTGCCTATGTCAACAGAGACGTATGAGACACACACTTAACTGTAGGCCTGATAACTGGGATTTGAATTAAGGGTGTATGCTACCTTAGTGCGACAATTGAAACTCCATTACTAAAGAGCTCCGAGCTGAGAAACCTGTATAATGTTTTTTTCACATCTGGTAATTTTGACATGGTCAATGTATGACACATCAGATAGGCCCACAAGAATGCATGCCTCAATATTCTGCATTATTTTATCAAGTTTAACCCTTTCACCACTGTAGACCATAATGGACTCATCCATATCAATGCATGGTAGAGTCTACTAAAGTTACATAGGGGTGAAAGGGTTAAGGATCCTTGTCCCATTGTAATGTGTTTTTTCCTATATACAGTAACCTCCCCTTAACTTCCGTTTGGATATAACTGAAGTACAATTCGGCTAGGCCACTTCCGTTGACCAGGGAGCTCAATTTATTAGAGCGATGTTGTGACATTCTCAAGTCCAGGGTTCGAATCCAAGTCTTAATTGCCTTGCTGAATTTTTACACCCAGAACACTGCTGTTGATTTCTATTTAGTTTAAAACCCACAAGTTATGATTTTCTTTTCAAAAATGATTTATCAAAGGTATAAACCATGCAAGGAAAAACTGTTTCCAACACTAAGTTATAATTTTGGCAGTGGTACGGGGATTCTTAAATCCGCCTTGCATTCAATTCCCTCAAATGAAACAGAACAAATCCTGTCATAGGCATACAGGGTATCCGAACACATGGTAGGAAGATATCTCTCCCACTGGTAGGGAGTTCTTGGGAGATTTTTATTGCAATTATTTCATTTAAACGAATCAGCCTAATGAACTTGCTTTTTACATTGAACAATATTAATTAAGTTAGACTAGTTCTTGTAATTATCATTGATCCAACGTCCTCAGATGACCCTGGCTATTGCGAAAATGTTAAACCCCAAACAAATCACTGACCCAAAGGTCTCTAAATAGAAGACACTCATCACTTACTAGTGCGTTTAGACACATTGTCAACAATTAACTCTTTCACCCCTGAAGACACATTTGAACTCTTCCAATTACGTAGCCACGAATATTATGTTTTTAAGATATCATTTTTTTTTTACAAAATGGTGAACATTTAAATTACCTATCCACTATTAAATCTCTAGTGCCTGCGAGTGTATGTATAAACACACGCTTGGGGCATGCATGCACATGCATCTCATTTCCTCCATCAAATATTTGTACAGATGTGCATACATAAAGAATCGTGACAATTTTCTCATTATAAACATTTCATTGCCATTCAAATGATATGCATTCAAATACCCAACCTGTTCAACAAGTTTTTAAGTACCATGGTAGATCCATTTTCAACATTTACACTTTGAAGGAAATCATCTAAGTCAATATCAATATGGGTTTCGAGCGTTGAATGAAAACTGGAATAATAAAACGTTAAATATATTTTCCCACAAAGTCCACAATGAGATCATTTCGGAATAAATGACAAAAATACACAGTCAATCCTGTTGAATAAAGTCAGGTATTAGCCCATATTTTCTCTCTGTCATGCAAGGACAATGGAGAAATATTGGAATAAGATTATGTCTTATTGACAAAAATACAATCTAAACTAGAGAAACTGTGAGCGAGCTCACATTGATATGCCACCCTTTTGCACTTACAATGTTTCTAGAGCAGGATTTCAAATTCAAGGGCCATAACTCCAGAAAAAAATAGTCAAATTGCACATTCCATTCATCATACACATGTACATATGATGTACTTTGACTGTGCAAAGGGACCAGAAAATCCAACTCAAGGTGTAGGATAAGGATAATGGATGAACGGACAGGGTGATCCTAACACACACACCCCGCCCCCCCCCCCCCCCCCCCCCCCCCCCCCCCCCCCCCCCCCAAATGTGGGGGGGGGGGGGGGGGGGGGGGGGGTTATAAAAACATAAAGTTATAACTGGTTTTCATAGATATGACAAAGAGAAGTTGTATATATTTACAAACAAAACATGCTAAGATGAACAAAAGAAATTAAAACAAAAAAATCATGAAAAATCTCAGTTTGCTAAAAAGAGTTATCTGTCCTTGTACTTTGCACATGTCTAGACATTAGGACAATGACTTGTGATGTCTACTTATCCCTCGGGTCATATCAATCCCACTGATTGTGTTATGTACCAAACTGTACATGCGAAGTGAATGCCTCTTGTATGCTGAGGAATAAACAGTGTTTATTTAGAGTAATCTCCCCTTTGTATCCTCAAATGACCTCGCCCTTTACCTGTACTCTGACAGAACTATGCGCATTATCGTTTCAGACATTTTGAGACCATCCCCTCACCTGGCCTTTGCTGAAAATATGCACATTGTCATTCAGGATATCCCAGGTTAGTGAATAAACATACCTGGTATTAATCTCAACCTATTTTTTCCATATTGCTGTCATTTGTGAAGGACGTATCTGATTTTTTCTTCGGTAGATATTATCAAAGTGAATATGAATATGATAAATAAGGAATGAGGTTTTACATAAAAATCATAACGTAGACACAACAACAATTAATTGACAACATTCGGCGACAAAACTGCTCAACATGTCGGCGGATTTCTTTACCCTGGTTTAAGTCTCCTGGTTACTGGGACTACTGCAAGGCCATCAGCAAACATTCAGAATGTGGGTTTATCTGGCAACAGCATTAGGCACGCACCGATGTCCGAGCCTTGTCAGCCTGCATTGTAACCTTACGAGATTTGTTCATGTAATAACTCTTCCAAAAGACAAAATATGCATAAAATGAGCTTTTAAATTGAACAGTTTATGGAAGAAACATTGAAATTCTCCATGCGGTTTTATAATATTTTTTGTAATAAAGATAAATAGGAATCCATTGTAAGCTTGTTGTAAGCACAAGAAGCCACAGCACTTAGGTCCTGATAAAGCACATGGGCTATACGGAAGGTGTGAAGGAATGGACAGGTCCATAGGGGATATTACAAACGAGCACAAAATCAATTTTGTTTTATCTCTTCTGTCTGAGAGGATATTAAATGTGGAGGTTTTATACATATATCTGGGTATGGATCGAAGTTAAGCATGTATTCCTCTCTGGTTGTAGGTCCAGTGAGGCTATAGGACAAGGTGAGGAACGTAGCACCAATCAAATGGCCAGCTCCCGATCGTGGACCAGCACAGGGACCATACCAGGACTTTAGGTGTGTACAGCCTCTATTCCATTACATGTGTTGATGATGAATTTGGGTAAATTCCTTAGAGGGAGATTTATAATTTATATGTAAAGAGAAAATAAAGATGCCTGTCTTCCTTGATGAATAAATGTTCCTTTTGCATGCTATAGTTTGTATATAATAAGCCTGGCTACTTTAGCGGTGATAAAACTCCTGTAAAAGATGTCATAGTCATTGTAAAAACGCGGTATATTTGTTCTTGTTTCTGACTACTAAACTTCAGCTAAACCACCTATTGTATAGCTGTATTACAAATTTTTGAGGTAAAGTTATAATTTCAAGGTGATACTAACCAAGGTAAAATTGTTTCTGAGGTAATATTAAAGTGATGTTATATTTTTGAGGTAGCATTTTTTTGTTTTTGAGGTAACAAAATGTTTAGGTTCAGGTAATAATAATTTTGAAGTAATATTTTTTTAAGGGTAGTGTTATTTGAAGTAATATATTTAGGAAATATTACTTTAGAGGTAACTTTATTCATTTAGATATAATGTTTTTGAGGTGATTTTATTTCAGGTAATATTATCTTTTAGGTATGGAATGCATATTTCCGTGGAATATATATGTAACTGATTTGCATTCATACCAGCATGAACATTGAAAAATGTTGTTCAATCAAAACTGAAACCCTGTCAATGGTCAAAAGGCCAATTTACGCAAATTTAGGACACGTCCCCTCCATGTATTAAACATTTTGCATTTTGCTCTAAGCCTGTTCCTATTGTCTGCACCTATTTTTCGAAAGAGCATGTAAAGAACCCTTTATACAATATCAACAAGTATAATTTAGGGAAATATTATATTTGTAGTCGAGTTATCTACTGATGGATTTTCACAGTCATGTACTGGTACAATTGTATTTCTGTGTACGGTATATCATAGAAACACTTGGCTGTCAGACAATATCATAGAAACACTTGGCCGTCAGACAATATCATAGAAACACTTGGCCGTCAGACAGTATATTATACGGCAATATCATAGAAATACTTGGCCGTCAGACAATATCGTTAGAAATACTTGGCCGTCAGACAATATCATAGAAACACTTAGCCGTCAGACAATATCATAGAAACACTTGGCCATCAGACAATATCATAGAAACACTTGGCCGTCAGACAATATCATAGAAACACTTGGCCATCAGACAGTATATCATAGAAACACTTGGCCGTCAGACAGTATATCATACGGCAATATCATAGAAACACTTGGCCGTCAGACAATATCACAGAAACACTTGGCCGTCAGACAATATCATAGAAACACTTGGCCGTCAGACAATATATCATAGAAACTCTTGGCCGTCAGACAATATATCATAAAAACACTTGGCCGTCAGACAATATATCATAGAAACACTTGGCCGTAAGACAATATATCATAGAAACTCTTGGCCGTCAGACAATATATCATAAAAACACTTGGCCGCCAGACAATATATCATAGAAACCCTTGGCCGCCAGACAATATATCATAGAAACACTTGGACGCCAGACAATATATAATAGAAACACTTGGCCGCCAGACAATATATCATAGAAACCCTTGGCCGTCAGACAATATCATAGAAACACTTGGCCGTCAGACAACACTCGTTTACTGTGCTCCAGGTGTCCCGTAGTGAATCCCGCGTATCAACCTCTGATTTTGTCCCTTTAATATATTTATATTGGTAAAATTGTTTTCTATTTTGTTTTCCCTTTAAAAAATTATGCCGTACTGTATGTATTTTAGATGTTATAACTTAAATTGTTAAGGTAATCTTTTCTCAATCTCCGTTCAAATAAATCTAATCGACTGTTTTGTTTAATTGTTCATCGTGAAGTCAATGTTTCCATGAATGTCATCCAAACAGATATGTAATAATTTAGTTTTATTCCTTACCAGTATTTTTCACAAATGAAAAGTTGTCTGGTAGGAGTATACAACTGACAACTGTCAAGTTCTTTAAAGCTGTAATATTTAGGGATACAAATTTGTAGTTAAAATAGTGAAATAGAACTTCAGTATCTGGGATACAATATTGACAAAAAACTTGAAATGGCTCCAAGTTTCTCACCTACACGCTGAAAAAACCCACAGAATTTACAGTGATTTAGCCGACACATCCCAGCCTGTAATTTATTACAGATATGTACAAACATGGTCCATTTATCTCAGTGTTCCCTGAATGACATTGAAACTGTTATGGGCGTACTTGCTCCATTAGGTATAAATCAAGACACCTTTCTGAACCCTCTACCTGCAAATGTTTACACCTGGTAGTATCCCAAATAAATGATTTATCCCCCTCCCCCCCTCTCCCTTTATGTCCTGTGTTACAGCTCTGATTTACCACCCTCCCATTCACCCCTAAATTCACATTTGAACCTTACCAAATCAATGACTGGGCAAGTCCATTTTTAATATGTAGGGGTGAATTAATTAAATAAAGACATTTTTCAAACACATATGGAAAATAGCACATAATATTTTTTTCCTGTTTCTACATTCTTACTTTGAAGTCTTCAGTGTTTATTCAAAACAAACTCATCTGCCATTTTTTTTTTTTTTTAAACCTCATTAAATTTGTTATCAGTGAATGATCTAAATCTGCCATTAAAATAATGATTCAAATAACATTTCTAGTAAAATAAACCCCAAATATTATAAATTATTTCACAATCTAAATCTAAATTTAACTTACTTTACAGAATTATATGTGGTATTAACCCTTATAAATGTTTGCTATCATTTAACAGTTTTATATCAATTTGAAAGCCCATACAAGATCGTACATCACAGATATATAATGACATTTCAACCATTTTTATTACCGAGCTCAAGACATTTACCCATTTGATGAGAAGGTTCTGGTTACAAATCTCTTACAAATAAACTTTGCAGCAAACAACGTAAAGTAGGTACAATTTTTACGAGTTCATTTGAATGCGGTGGTATTCTAGCTCCGAGCATCAGTCTCCATTACAGGGATCTGTACCAAACAAAATACATCCACCGAGTTTAGTAACTTTATGTAGGTGTTCTAGCTGTAATAATTAATAGACTGCTTCTCCTTAAGGTAAAAAATGTACACCCATGGGAAAACGGCTCACAGAACACCTGGATATTTACTGAGCGAAGGCAGTAAAACAAGATAATTGAATCCCGAAGCCAATCATCGGCACTAACGACTGGTACTAATAGATGGCCGACAATACACTTGGTTCAGTCTGAAATAAGACTGGTGAATAGCTAAGAGGTCTAGTATTACTTAATCGTCAGAATTAACACTGTCTTTGTGGAAGTTAGGTGCTTACAGTTGTAAGTTACCTGTTAATTTCTGTCATCAATACCTGTAGCTTGCCTCGTTAGTCAGGTAACCCGCTGCCACCTATAGAGTTCCGAAGATATTTTCATTTATCTTAGAGAGGTGAGAATTCAGACTAATAATGAATTCACACCTGTGAAAATGTACAACTGTATTTACACTTAACAACCTTATTTTTATTCTGATCTCGGTCGCTATTCCTGCCATCACGGCTCCCTTCTCTCTCTATGTATATTCTGTAACAGTAAAAATGTATGTATCTTTAAAACAAAGCACATGGCTAGATCACCCCTGGGCTGCTGTAAGCGTGATGCAATGGAGAACAGGTGCTTGTTAAGAATGCGAAATAAAAGTCAGTCACTTATTACGTTCAAGTTAACAAAGTCTAGTTACCTTGTGATATCAGAGCTTTACGGATAAATTAGGTTTTATGTATTTCTCAATTGAACAATACCCGAGTCTAATTTGCTTCCTCAAGGATTAACCTATGATATCTGTGATATAAAAATTAAAATCCAAGTGGTTTTTTTGCTACATCACAGATCTGAAATAATTTTTGTTAAATATTTCATTTCCCTGTTTCATTTGCAGGGATCTCCCTTGAGCTATTTTCAATGTATCGTTTATACAATATTCTGAATATGTTGCCTGTTTTTATCCACAGTAACTTTTTACGTTATGTTTATTGAACTCGTTGATGTATCACGTACATTTCCTTTTAAGGACTAATTCAGATTTACCAATAGTTAGAAATATCGAAAATAAAAATCCTGTTACTCTTGCAATATCAAGTACTTTTCACAATACCGTAGTCCAACCAAAAAACACCCCATCTCAATTAAGCGCCCCCTATCCTTTTTTGTCTGGTTGGTCAGTGATTGCCATCCTTTTGTCATAATTTTGTAATTTATATACAAAATAAAGTCGTTATGGTTAATTTTTCATCATTTTTGAAATGTGTCAGTCATATTTCCCCCAACTTCTTATAGTGCCCAGATTGCTTATTCGGTCCAATACGGTACAGTGAGAGCTATATGAGATACAGAAATATTTAGTTCCTAAGACATAGGTTTTGGAATTAACCTGCAGGTTCGAATTTAATAGAAAAACATGGGACCTTAGAGGCAAAGTTCTCATTCACAAAGGATTCTGGGTAAGACAGAGTTCGATTTAGACAGGCTATATATACGTACACCAGTACACATGATCAATTCTTCCGTCTTTGGATTTCATGGGTTGAATTAACATAGACGTGATATGTTATACAAAGGGTCTGGTTAATATAGGTTTTCATATTACTCAAAGTTCAGTTTACACAGGTAACACAAATTCTTAAAGTAAAAAGTAATGTACGTGGAGCTTCAATTTTAATAAAGGACAGAAGTTTTTATTTTTTTCCCCTCCCCCCCCCCCCCCCCCCCAACGTTCAGTAGAAGGTGGTTTAATATTGATCATGAGGCTCCTGTTATCACTTGTGTTGACCAGCCCGTATTTTTAGTGTGATTATTGTTACCCCTGTAGATGCCATCATCCTCCGGGGCATTCAATTAGAGAGAAAACCCTTATACAGGCCAAACGGCAGATCAGCGAGATCAGTTGATGGTGTATTCAAGGGTGTGTGACCCCCACTGACTGTTGTCTATAGGGAAGGTGTCGAGACCCAACACCTGGACTTCGGTCTGTAGCTTGAAGCCACAAATAGGTGTCAGAGGGAACAGATATGAAGTATTTACTTAAGTCAACCAAGACGTGTATTAAGTGACCCGTGACCAACGTACACTTATATACACCTGTAACCATCTCGCCTCGGCCACTCGGGCAGGTGTCCCTGGTTTACGCTTATAATCCTAGTCAACTCAGTCCGTAAAACATAAAACGGGAATTATCCATGTGTGCTGGTGTTGTGGTTGTGCCTCCGAATCTTTGAT
The DNA here is from genome assembly GCF_002113885.1 of Mizuhopecten yessoensis. Classification (NCBI taxonomy): domain Eukaryota; kingdom Metazoa; phylum Mollusca; class Bivalvia; order Pectinida; family Pectinidae; genus Mizuhopecten; species Mizuhopecten yessoensis. The sequence continues at coordinate 1,655,060 of NW_018408465.1, forward strand.
CCTTCTATACACAGAATGACAATAAAAAAGGACCACAGGAAAGGATATATATGTTTAAGGAGTTAATGAGGTGCTTCGTTAAAATTAACTGCAGGTAAGCTTGACATTTATTGCCCAATTTACAGAAATTGTGAAGAATTAATAATGATTCAGCTTTCATTCTGTTTATCACGGGAGGTTATGAAAATGGCCGTCATCATTAACAAAATACCACAGCCACAAAGTTAAAGTTGCTATCATTAAGACTATATGGTTGTGACAATATTTGCTCCAAAATGAGTTTTATAGTTTGTAACATATAAAAAGGAATGTTTAAAGAACAAAAACATGAAATGATGAAGACGCCTATGTATTCTGTCAAAACATATAGAAACAATTACTTCTAAAATCCACATGGTACTTAATATTTTCAGCATTGTATATTCCTCAATGTTAGTTTATGGAAATAGCAATTGTTAATTGTAATGACATCTTCAGTTTTTCTTTTTGTTAATTGTGCCCCAGTAAAAACATTTTTATTTTTTTTATATCTTGTACTAGAGTCAATATTCACTTCCTTTTTGTTTTGGAAATAACAATGAAATTATTCAAAAAACTTTTACAGACAAACATGACACAAAGTGAGTATATTGCCATAGCAGAGTTTATATTTTCAATCAAGGGTAACACAATCATAAAGCTGTCTTTTCACTTGTGGTTTTATTTCGCCACAACAAGATATGTTTTTGAATAAACAAGCCTGACATTCACAAGGGGAAGATAACTCAATTTTCATGCACACCCGACAATGCTCCTGCTGCTAATGATATTGTAAGGTAATTACTACTGGCCCAGGTATGCCTTCTCAGTATGTCTCCAGGTGTGAGTCGAGGAGAGATTTGATTACATGAAGGTGGGATATTAATTATCTACGGCAAAAAACATGACAACCTCGTTATCCGTTTTTACGACTGCAGTGTCCTTTGATTAGTGTGTCAGTCAGTCTCACACTTCCCCTCTGTGTTTCGTTACATCATTGATCGAGTTCACACCGTGTTTGTTTATCAGAGTTTTTATTATATAACCGATCGGGTTCCTGCTGTTTTTGTTAAAATGTGATCTATCACCGTCCAAGGTTCCCGATCGAGTGATAGCAAGATGAGATTTTAATGATTCTATCGAAGGTCTGAATTTAAAAGTTCTTCAGGTGATCGAGGAGATCTAATGAATACACACAGGTAAAAAAATATCAGGTAAACATCACAGGAAAGGGTCATTTGGTTCTTAAACACAGCGAAATCTTTTAAACAGTCTTTTGTTAAAATTGTGACGTTCAGTATTCTCTCCCCCAAATACCAGAGACCAATAGGTATTTAGTGGTCGATTTTATCTCCCTCAAAATAGATTTTGAAACAATAACCCACTAGTCATAATGATGGTCATCTATATCTGTACAGCCAAAGTCTAGTTCTACACATTGAATCATATCAAAATGATTCAATAAGATTTTTGAAGATGCTTTGAATTTTAGTGATATACAGCCGTTTTAAGAATATAATTATATAAAGACTATATGAAATGATGTAACATTTTATGCAGGCTGCTCTCTTAACTCCATGTATATACATATTTAAACTTTATTTATTTTACAACAATTATGCAACAACTTATCACAACTTATATTAATCACTCTTGTTAGCCCGTATGCTAGTGCGCTGGGGGGTGTTTATGAATGTGGGAGGAAACCAGAGCACCCGGAGAAAACCCATGTAAATTCCCTGTGATGGATTACACAAATAAATTTTCTATTTAAATGGCTTACATTGACTTTATATGAAGCTATTCAACTATACATTTGATCATGTATATTTTAAAAGCTCACAGCTGATTTTAAATCCCTGATAAGGTATTTGTTTGAAAATCAATGAAACTTTTATCTAACGACAAATCTGCTTTTCAATTTTGATGACATACTTCGGTAATATGGTTACATAAAATAGACCCTAAATATTCATTGGTTTTATTTTCTGTAGATACTTTATAAAAGGGAGATACTCATTCAAAGATGTTATCTAAAAGATGATAATACTATAATTTTTTAATTAACTTTTCATTTTTTTTGTATATGGCTCGCTTCAAATTAAACCGCCAAGAGATTTGCTCGCGAGCTTATCTGTAAATGATGCATATTTACAGCCACGATCTCCATTCACTGATGATCGAAGTATCTAAAAGATAGTTATCCCATCTAATATCGTGAATCTGATCCAATTTAATACTGTGAATCTGTTTTTTAAATCTTTTCTATCTTACTTTGACAGGATTGGTACATTAGACGAAACCTGAATTAGTAGCTGTTATAACATATTATAAACTGTAACTCTCTGCTTCAGATATAGAAATGTGGTTATAGATGCTATTAAATACAAAAATTTGTATAGGAATGGCATTATATCAAATTTTTAAAAAGCTGTTTTGATTCAGATTTGTGACAAACAATTGTGAGGGATGACTAGCGATTTACGATTTATACTTACGATTTACGACACAGTTAGGAGAAGCTAGAGGAATATCCGATAGCACTATTGTGCCTTTCTAGGTTTTCTTCAAGATGAATTACATGCTGTCTTTTTGACTAATGTAGGATGGCCATATCAGATGTTCCCTTCACACCCAGATTTATTACTGACGATGTACTTCTACGTTTTCTACATGACAAATGTCATGAAAGGGTCTCGCATATCAGCAATCACATTTGGTGTTCACATATTCTATTTCTGTCTTGGGTTTCAAAAAGGAAAAATGATGGGTTTCAGAAAGGAAAAATGACATCGCATGATGACTGTGCATGCGTGGCTTATCAGATGTCGGTTGGCTTCGGAGTTAATATTACATGTTGTTTACTACAAGTCTTCAAGACAAATGTTCCAAATGTTTCAATAAGCTTTGAAGTCAATATTACAAAATGTGTTTTACAAGTCTTTTTACAAGTTTTTACAAAAAAGTTCTGACAGATTTTTTTCCCACATTTCGTATGATGTTTTGAGAAACGGTAGAATTACACCAGGTTGGGTGCATGTACAAAAGCAGTATATCCTGCCCCAGACATCCGCTTGCATGTGTGTTGCCCATTAAACCTCAGGTGGTTTAGTAACCAAATCCTGCTACAACACAGTTTTGATCGGTACCCAAGAACAAAGGCGCAGGTAACGGCTCGACACGATAAGGGCTCATCTATCTATTGTGCCCACATTGAGGACCAGTGAAGCGAAGAAAACATGGGTATCACTCAAGCGGAAATCTCATGAAGACAGAAACCCACTCATAAAACAAAAAAAATGTATAAACATGTCTTATAGGGGTACATTTCAATAAAGTCTGCACCTGGTATGTACATGAGGTCAAAATTGTGGGTATAAATACGAAATTTGAATCACGTGCGAAATTTACATGTGGAAGGTGTGACTGTACGGGGACCAGTATAGGAAGTTCTAGGTTTACACACAGGGACGTTAAATTTACATGAAGGAACTTGGTGACCCTAGGTAATCTATATATGTGACGGACCAAAACATAGCCATGTTCTATCAATGAGACCTCGGCTGGACAAGTCGGAAAACTTAAGGACACTCTACTTCTGTCCATCTGAAATGTATAAGACAGTCGGATTTCTCATTGTAGTACATGTGGTATGGTGACTTCTCTGTGATGTGTTTTATGTGTTCTTAAAAAGTGTGGTACATACATCAGGCAAGTACTCCAGTATTGATCTGTGGAATGAACCGAGAGAACCGTTTTAGTACCGTTGTTTTCTACATACTGTAGTGACTGACATCCTGTAAACTTCCCAGAGTTATACCAATCAAATCAATTTCTTTCTTTCTTTACATTTAGTCTGCATTTGTCTCAGGAGTATCGTCCAAACGAGTTGAAATCACGTGGAGCATTTTCTGGTAATATTTTGTCGCAGGCGTCTGGACGGTGGTGAGAGTACCAAATTATAATGAAATCTGATGTCGCTCCTCGTCACATGACCTGACGGCGCCCTGACGGATTTCATTGTGCCTGATTGACAAACGGAATATGCCAGAAGCCGTTAAAGATGACTATACAAGGATCTGTAGAATATGCTGAAGGGATCTATTGATCAGGAACGCAATTAGCATGACAATCACGAAGGACAGTGCTCTTGGAGGGGGCAGATGGCTTCCTTGTTACTTGGATTAAAGACCAATGGCACATGATAAATTTCTAATGAGAGCATACACCCAGAAGTGAAAACCAAGCTCTTTGGAAAAGAGTGTGATGTTCATTTAGTTTCACTTGCAAGGTGAGAATGAACTTGGTTTTAATTTTTCTGTCATTCGAGTCACATTAGGGTTCAATTCCTATTAATGACATCTGTGAAATCGGACTATGTGTGAAATTAAACACAGATTTTTTTGGTGATGGAATATGGGAATTAACCCCTTTCCGTTACTGCGATATTTTAATCAACATCGAATCCTCACACCATTTGGGAATTTTTTTTCCCCCAACACGGGACGGATCCAGGTATGTAACATTAATAATCCATGCCGATTCCTTTTTTGAACAAAATGGGTAGCTTGCATGCCAGACTTGACGCTCAGATATACATTTCCCGTTTGCATGTTAGGCGAGTCGTTTAAGAATACATACCAAGTAATTTGTGTCCATGCACGCAACAGACTCGTCTAGGCGATATAGAGACTTAGCCTAGTAAATAAGTCACAATAACCTAGGATCTGCTAAATGGTATAGGTACTTAAGTCACAATGTTCTGGCATGGGAAACTAGCTGATCAAAGGACAGAAATTGCGCAAATTAGTTAAAATACCATTAGAGCTATTAGATGATATAGGTAATTAAACAAAGTAAATATGGCACATACTCTGGATTTTGAAACTCTATGTGTCCCTTAGTGTTTGTTCCAGTCTAAGACAATTAAGCCAAAATAGGATGAACCAAGGTCAGATAGAGGTCATGAGACCTAGCTAGGAAATGGTCAGGGTTCACTGACCAATACCCCACAGCCTCCAATGTGTCCTGCATAGTACAGCTTTGAGGTCAATGAAAACAAAACCTTATAACTTATTACTTAGGGGAATATTGAGTCTGTCAGAAATGGAATTGGTCAAGGCTGGTCAACACCTTCCACAACCAATCACAACCCTTGAAGAGGTATAGCTTTGAAGTCAATGGAAACAAAACCTTATGATTTATTACTTAGGGCTGGTTAACACCTTCCGCAACCAATCACAATCCTAGAAGAGTTGTGAGGCTTTGGAACGAATTACTGTTTCAACACCAAAGATAATTTATTTATAGCTCATTTGGGTTATTATGTGTGTTGAACAATCATTGTCGTGGTTGGCCTCGTGTACTTTTGTTAGAACAGAAGGCGGTGGTCGGCCGTGTACTTTTATCGGATCTCCAGGTAACATCTGTCAAATGTACATTTGTTTAAAGTTGTAGCGATCTGCCCGATGTACTTTTAGACACGTTTTCTAGCTACAGGAAATCCAAATATTTTGCACAAAAATCTATGATATAATATTTACCTCTTATAGATCTCAAATTTGCATTATTTCACCATTTTCCTGAAGCAGCTCGATACTTCGTTTTTACTGGCAATGAATTTGAATTTAACCACTAAACTAAGATTAATGCCATGGTAAATTAATATTACACTTATAAATAGGAATAACCATCTCTAAGCTTAACTGCTTAAACGAGATTTAATATCGTTACCACAATAAGATGTCCATCAAATTCATTTACAGCCCATCCTGCAAATATATTTCAAGTTCCTTTTTTACTTTTAACAAATACTCTTTCACATGTTTTCTTCGCTATATTTCATAACCTATTTGTAGTTCTCATATTTTGCTTAATAAAAGTGGCAGTAATATATATAAACTAGGCCAACAAGGCAATTATTAATAACTCATTCACCCCTGAAGACACATTTAAACTCTTCCAATTCAAAGGTTGGAATAGTTCATTTACGAAATTTCAGGGGTTCATGAGTTAATGATTAGAAAGAAAATTACAAAAAAAAATTAAAGAACTATTTTCGTTCCCATCAAGAATCGTCATCACAATACTCTCATATTCATGTTACTTACTCTGTTGTAATATATCGGTGTAAGATATTTTATATTATGAAATTTTCAGTGGTGAATGAGTTGCGGATCCTCGTACCACTGCCAAAAACTGTAAATATATTTGCCACCATGATTATAGCGTTAATAAATCATTTCTGTACAGAAAACCATACCTTGCGGGACTTTTATGAAAAATAATAGGTGAAATAAACATAATATAATCAACAACAATGTTTTGCATGTGAAAAAAAAAAATCCAATGGACTAGACCAGGATTAGAACCCTGTGCTTCAGATTGTATATTGCTCTAACGGACTGAGCCACCAGCAGGTCAACAGAAATGTCCTGGCCAACTAAATAATAATAATAATTTGAGGTTCTTTTTACCACTTTATGTTATCACAACCTTGTTCCTAGGTCGTCACAAAGCAGTTTTTATCTGTGGTTATAGGGCCGTTGCAGCCAGCCAACATCTTTCTCAACTTCCTGGGGAGCATACAGTGGGCTGGCCTGGTGCTGCCATTTCCACGCTCACAGCTAGCATTCAACAGTTCTAGCACTGCCCAACCACATGCTCATTTACAGCTGAGTAGACTGGAACAAGCGAAGTAAAGTATCTTGTTTAAATACAACACAGTGCCGCGACGTGACTCGAACCCACAACCCTTTGGTCATGAGCCTGGCGTCATACCACTAGACTACCATGCTTCTGTAAACTGTGCTACAGTTATATCCAAGAGGATATCGCAGATATAAATAAAGGGGAGGGTACTGTATATACGAAAACACCATAGTACAGTGGGACAGGGATCCTGAACCGTGTCACCCCTATATAACTTTAGTAGACTCTACCATGCATTGATCTGGATGAGTCCTTTATGGTCTACAGTGGTGAAAGGATTAAAGCTGATTTTGATATGTATCGGTCTTGTACACACGTATACCTTGTTCTATTGTTCCAGGTCATGCAGCATTGCTCTATTGTCAGCGCAGGTGTCCCAAACATCCTGTTGGCTCTCTGACAATATCATAGAACCGATATAATTATTATAGAATGTCCCTATGATTATATAACAGAGCTGTATAAGAAATTCCCCAAGAAAGACATTTTATGATGTATTCAATGTAAGGAATTAAGCTATAACCAGAAAAATATTCAAAACAAAGACTGTTTTTTCAATTATTTAATAGTGTCAAGCGTGTAATTTCATGCCCTATATTTATATGATCTTCTAAAGCTGAAAAAACAATTATGGACAGTTTGGTTTGTGTGTTTAGTGGAACCTTGTTAGTCTGGACACTTTGGTTTGTGTGTTTAGTGGAACCTTGTTAGTCTGGACATTTTGGTTTGTGTGTTTAGTGGAGCCTTGTTAGTCTGGAGATTTTGGTTTGTGTGTCTAGTGGAACCTTGTTATTATGGACATTTTGGTTTGCGTGTTTAGAGGAACCTTGTTAGTCTTGACATTTTGGTTTTTGTGTTTAATGGAACCTTGTTAGTCTGGAGATTTTGGTTTGTGTGGTTAGTGGAACCTTGTTATTATGGACATTTTGGTTTGGGTGTTTAGTGGAACCTTGTAAGTCTGGACATTTAGGTTTGTGTGTTTAGGGGAACCTTGTTAGTCTTGACATTTTGGTTTTTGTGTTTAATGGAACCTTGCTAGTCTGGACATTTTGTTTGTGTGTTTAATGGAACCTTGTTAGTCTTGACATTTTGGTTTTTGTGTTTAATGGAACCTTGCTAGTCTGGACATTTTTGTTTGTGGGTTTAGTGGAACCTTGATAGTCTGGACATTTTAGTTTGTGTGTTTAGTGGAGCCTTGTTAGTCTGGACAGTTTGGTTTGTGTGTTCAGCGGAACCTTGTTAGTCTTGACATTTTGGTTTGTGCGTTTAGTGGAACCTTGTAAGTCTGGACATTTAGGTTTGTGTGTTTAGGGGAACCTTGTTAGTCTTGACATTTTGGTTTGTGCGGTTAGTGGAACCTTGTAAGTCTGGACATTTTGGTTTGCGTGTTTAGAGGAACCTTGTTAGTCTTGACATTTTGGTTTGTGCGTTTAGTGGAACCTTGTAAGTCTGGACATTTAGGTTTGTGTGTTTAGTGCAACCTTGTTCGGCTGGACATTTTGGTTTGCGTGTTTAGAGGAACCTTGTTAGTCTTGACATTTTGGTTTATGTGTTTAGTGGAACCTTGTTAGTCTGGACATTTTGGTTTGTGTGCGTACCATGGAACTTGGTTAATGCAGAAAGTTAAGTTTGTGTGCATGCACAGCAGATTTTGTGAAATGAAATCATTCTTAAAATCAATAAGAAATTGTGAAATTCAACTCCAAGCAATATAACAGACAAGTCATCATTTTGATTACTATTTTAAATGGAAAGAAAATGTAAGAAAATTAACACAAAAATAACTGTGCCCAAGATTAAAGATATTTATAAGATTTTGCACCAATCAGTAGTTCTACAGAGACAATATATCTTAATCACAATTTCAAATTCAATTTCAATGGAGTTAAAACATTAGAAAATAACTTTCACCGTAGTGATTTAAGTTCGAGTAATACGTATAGATGTGCACTATATTTTTAGATTCACTACCCTCATGTCTGATTTCCCCGATTGTTTCTCTAGACATCTACGTTTTGGTATAAGAGTTTAGGATTATCGCTGTACATAAAGAAATGTAACGCCTGCGGGGAAATCTAATGTCGCCAGTACATTCCTATCTAAGCCTTCGTCGCTACAATTCACAGGCCAGTAGTATGCGCAGATTGTATCTTTCAAAAGACTTCTAGTGCCGATAAAATCACTTCATATAACAGCTATATTCAATTTAAACAATAAACTTCATCGACCATTGACAATAAAAGTTTAGTGTTCATCCGTCCGTAATAAAATCTGTACTCAATACGGGACCATAAACAGTTAGAGTCCTTTACACTTAATAATAGCAGAGCTCGTTGAAACCTTCTAGTCGTTACACAACCACACCATTTTAATAGGATTGAAGATATTGATGATATGACAAAATATGAGAACCTGTGTTTATCCAGAAGGGTATAAAACTATGTAAATGCTACAAAATTTTCAAGAGCATTTTTTCAGGGGGAAGGGGGGGGGGGGGTGACAAATAATGGGCCATGGAGGATAAATGTTTATAATGTATATACTTGATACATGAAAAATTATATATTTTTTTTTTACAGTACTCTTTGTCTTGTCAAATCCTTAATTCAAATCTTATGGATCCTTGAAACTTTTCCCGTTTTCTTCTGATCTAAATCATTTTGATTGATAGATAGGGATACCAGATAGTTAAACAGCTTGAAATATATACGATGCGGTTTACATAAGTGTGAATGTTTTCAGCACCTAGTGTCTGATCTCTAAACAATGTCTTTTATATATAGTGTTATTCGGAAGAAAAACCCTGATGATCAATCTAATATCAATTATTGTTCATGCTTCATGCTGAAATGACATTCCATAGTGACTTCAAAACAAATCTAATACTTGGACCAATGTATTTCTCCAACAACCAATATAGGTTTCCTCCAAATTCATTGTATAAACCTGCTAGGAGTCGGTAAACATTTTTGTTTTCCAATTTATAATGGGCAACACCCTAGATTTGATTTGATTGGTCAATCTTTCAATTATGACGTCATGTAACAATGTCTAACAACGTCATCTTCCACCGTGAAGTCATATTTCATGGCAATTGGTTTCCAGATCAGAAACAGGAATAATGTATTCCCAAGGAAAAAAGTATGGCTTTCTAGATATAATATCTGAATATTGCGAGAGATAATTATCAAGTTTATCTAACTCTCGTTAGTTAATTTTTGAAATTCTAAAAGACACGAGGTTATACAATTTGAAGATTAACTAACTTGAGTTAGATAAAGCTGATCACCAACCACCACTCGTTGGGAAACCTCTACTTACGAGGAAAAAATACTACAAAACACACATTGTATAAAACAACGATACCATGAATTCTTTACAGTTAAAATGACTACACCAGGAAATTTTATGCGACACCAAAAGTATATGGAAAAAAGCAACATTTGAAATTGACATATTTCTATTTTTATTTTATTTTTTCTTCAAAAAACAAGAAAACCCTACACTACTATACCTTTCTCAATAGAGAATTTGATAAAAAGCTTAAAACTTAATGAGAAGAAAACATAAACCCTATGTCAGTGTGTTAAACCAGATATTCCTAAGATTCTGCTCTCCATATACATCAGGATTAACAGTAGATTTACTTCTATCGTTTCTCTATCCACAAATGTCTTCACTCACTAATGGTGTCTATCTTGAATCGTTATCGTACCTATGAGTGGCAGCCGAGCCCTGTACGTCGGATAGCTGATTATCGTAGCCTCCGTATCGGGGAGGATTCCCCCTCACAGTACATCAACACGTTTTATTCAAAACCTAATTAACTCACGGACAAAAAATATCAGAAATCCCACCCAGGAAACTCAATGCTGTTCCTCGACATGTAAATCTTTTTTCATTTTTTTTTTTACTGGTTAAGAGGAACATCTGTTTTTGACACCCAAACCCTGCTTCCTGTTCCGCGATAACCATTTCTGTTTACGCTTTTATTTCATTTCTCATTAGGAATCCATGTTAACAAAAACAAAAATCTCCAAATCTATCTCATATGGATCCAACACTTGCCAAGACAAAGTCTTCAGTTTCATTACAATTTTTATTTTTGTTCCTTCGATATATCTTCAACATGTTTCTTCCAAAACTTTTGAAACATGATTTATCTGAAGTTTCATAGCATGACATATTCAAGTTGGCACTATATGATATCATTACACAAGTACAGCTTTCATTCACAGGTGTAAGAATGTTTTGTTCTGGTGTTTGAGGTTTTTACTGCCTCCGTGGGGGAAATGGTCTATCCCTGTATGGGGGTATGTGGCAAGCCTCACTATCAGTTTCCCCTGCCCCTATACTGGGATAAGGTTTCCACGGTAACACCTGCTAGGTGACCTCTTACTCAGAAATTCACCTTTAGTGGACGACCTTGTTTCTGCCTGACCTTTCCAGGGTAAATTTTCGTCAGCAATTTGCTAATGAGGCCATTACAATGCAGTTACAGTGTTTTTTTATGAAATGTGCCATCTGTTAAGGGCTATGGATGCACATACCCTGTCTATCTTTGTTCTGTGTGACCGATAACGCTGAATACACATGGCATATTCCTCAAAGCTTCCCTGATAAATCCCACGTGTTACTACATGTACCATGCATGCTGCCAGTTGTACCTGGAATGCAAAAAAGCCGTTGACACAATGCATTTGTACAATGGCGAACCCGTCAGTGAAACGTTTCACCGATCCCTAATGATGTAGTACTCTAGCTTAAGCCACTGCAGCTGTGCCCCGATACCAGTACACACCCATTCTTCATGCTTTCTGCCACTCTGCACACTTTCCTGATACCTACCAGTCATGCTTTTTGTCAAGGAACAGTACTGTGCATTGGAACAATTAGTCTAAGATGGTAAATGTTAATAATAATTGCTTCCATTTTGATGTCTAGAGAAAACAGACGATTTTTTAATTCCTTTTGTTTATTTTACTACGACAACAAAATTCCTGAAGGACCATTTTGAAAACAGATTGTGACTAGCATTCACTAATTAATTTTGCAGTTAATTCTTAGATCCCAATATTCATGCTTATTCGCCTTAAAACAACTTTTTTAACCATTTTTTTTTTTTTTAATATTGCGTAACAAAGTAACGTAATTGCAAAGGTCGCACTTATAAAATCCACGAGTCGTGTATCCAGACATTTGCCATTTTTGCCCCCTCCACCCCCTGTGACCCCTTCTCCATCTGTACCACTGTCCCTGTGTTAAGAGTCACGTCTGCCACGACATGTAATGTCAACCATTGCATGACAACCTGCTTACACTAATCAGCAGGGCTCAAGGCCTGTCTGAAGAACATGTCATAGATGAATTAATCACGGCTCAAGGTTTCCTCCATGGACATGCCCAGCCTACCTCAAGGACAGTCATTGTCTTTCAATATTCTCTAACGATGGGCATGCATGCCATGTAGCATCCGTCACCAATGTCAACTCTGTCACCAATCCCGTGACCCACATGCATTGGTTATGCACATGCAGGTCCATATGCTGTTGGGAGGGCGTACAGGATCAACTTTCATTATTGTATACGGCAGCATTTGTATTACAACTGTCAGCTTCATTTCCAGTTGTTCTCCCATCAACCATCCAGGCAATTTGAGAAATTGACTTGACCTTTATTAAGCTGTGTTCCCAGAATTCCATGTTGAACAGGAAGTATTCATGTGAAATAGCGTTGCTTTTGTGGTTTATATTCAAAATGATACTCTTCATGTTCCTCAAAAAGTTGTTCACTTTGAGAACCATTCAATGTGAAAATTCTGCGGAAAGATGAAATTTTAGAATTTTAAACAGCAAACCTTCTCTTATACGAAACTAAAATATACGGAAATTTACAAATTGATAACAAAGCAGCGAGATAAATCTAACCAGGTTTACACTCCCTATATTTGAATATAAAACACTTCTGTCTTTCAGGTAAACTAACTGTTCATTTTATTCTTGCTGTTTCCTAGGCTCCCCCTTACTGATATTCCCTTGCTCTTTGTATGAACTTACAAATTCTCATAAATTAAAAAGAAGAACTCTTTCGATCGGACTATAGTGAATACCATTTAGGAATCCATCAATTGGGGTAAACAGAACTTCACTGATCATCCACTAGGGGGCGTTGGATCTCATTCCCCCCTGTGTTTGTTAAGTTCTCATAAATATCAAATTTTCAGAAATATATTAAAGTACAAGTTCCAAAACATATTGAAATATTTATAGCCATTAATTATAAGCTGTTGTTCCTGTTATTTCTGCCAATTTTACCACAATATTGTTTAAGTAACTAGGACCATGATCATGAGAAGCATAAAGTCACAGTCAAAAAGAGAATTGGCCATAAAACAGGAAAGAACAGAATATTGGAGATATTGAATACACCAAAATAAACACTCAAATCCATGAAAATATTATTCTGGATTAAATGTATGATTAAACTTTACAACAATACCTGTAACCAATTAATACCAAGACCCAGAAAGTCAATCTGTCCCGTCGACTATTATCTAACAGACTACTTTGTCATGTTTCGTCAGACTAACAATCGGCGACACGTGTCATTGTTGTAATCTTACTACACACAACACTTCCACTGCACGGCAACAAAACACTCTCACCACTCAACAGCGCCAACCAACTCCAAAGGAACTCTTCAACACAGGGATGTAAGGAGGAAAGATTAACATATCTATGGCCATATTGGGTTGTGCAGGGATTAAAAAGTGTCCGTAATAACAAAATTGACACAAACATTTCGTCGTTTAATATACTCTCGGCTCCGGTAAATGCACAACAATTTGATGCACATGTTATGTGTTTTGATCTTTGTTTGAATACTGGCTGTCATCCATCAACCTAGTGACAGGTATGGTGTGATGATACGGGGGAGAGTTGTAAAACTCAAGTCAACTCAAGTACCTCGTGCCTCGGGTGATGCAATAAAATATAGCTACGTGGTGGCTTGTTCTACAGCCATTTTGCTGACTTAAGGGTACATGCTAGCTAACTGTTACACAATTCTCCTTAACAAAAGAGTTCTGCTCTTTCTCCTCACTTTACAAAAGAGTTCTACTCATTCTCCCCACTTCACAAGAGAGTTCTACTCATTCTCCTCACTTTACAAAAGAGTTCTGCTCATTCTCCTCACTTAACAAAAGAGTTCTTCTCATTCTCCCCACTTTACAAGAGAGTTCTACTCATTCTCCTCACTTTACAAGAGAGTTCTCCTCATTCTCCTCACTTTACAAGAGAGTTCTACTCATTCTCCCCACTTTACAAGAGAGTTCTACTCATTCTACTCACTTTACAAGAGAGTTCTCCTCACTATACAAAAGAGTTCTACTCATTCTCCTCACTTTACAAGAGAGTTCTCCTCACTTTACAAGAGATTTCTACTCATTCTCCTCACTTTACAAAAGAGTTCTGCTCATTCCTCTCCCTCTTTTGAAAAATGTATAGTTTCACTGTTTCACTTTCCTTTTAATAATGGAACAGTATAATACATACCACATGAAACATGCATTAACTAGAAAATAAATGATGGTTAAAAAATCACAAACTTTGAATAATAGCAAACCTCTACATGTGACATAATCCATTACAAAATGCAAGGAAATGGTTGAGCTAACTTTTAAACGAAATTGCCATTTTGATACAATATTTTCCTATTGCTGCATTACATTGATACTTTTAAATTGCATATAAATAGTGCGATTTCTTTATCCTTGTAAATGGCAATTAATTTCAATCTGAATTTTAATTAATGACGAAGGTCAGGTATGGTAGATATCTTCTAACTCTGATGCCAGTATGGAAGAATATAAAACGTAAGCCTAATGTAAGGTTTAACATTTCATTACTGAATGTGTGCTCTCTTAGATAAAATAGAAAAGGCAGATCCGTAGTCGTAACAAAGGTCTTTAACCCTTTCACCCCTGTAGACCATAATGGACTCATCCAGATCAATGTATGGTAGAGACTACACAAGTTATCTAGGGGTGAAAGGGTTAATAGGTTGAAGTAATCCCATACTAACTAAAAGTTTTAACTGAATTTATTTTCTCTAAGGTGAAAGAAAATCTTTAAATAATTATTTATTGCCACATATTGGACTGTGAAAAATTCCTTTATAAGATAAAAAAATTATATATATATATATAAAAAAAAAAATTGTGGACATGCTCACAGGTATTTTACAATACTTTTATTTAATACCACTCCAATGTTAGTTTTTATCATATCATACAGGCTATAAAATCAATAGCAATCATTTCCATCTACATTAAATCAATTTTAACCTGATCATTGGGAAATAAGTAAAAGCAAATATGATCAGAGCTCGTCTCGTCACTTAAAAAGGAGGTACTGCATGGAGAGGTCCAATCAATGTGTGTAATTTGTATAGGGCTATTTCGGAGAGAAGCTTGTCCTTGCATTTACACTAGAAGGGAGGATCTGTAGGATGTGTTTACCTTATGTAGTGTTATTCATCAGAGGTGCTGTGGGGGTCGGAGTGTCTACAAGGAGAACTCATTCACCCCTTATAGCCAGTGTTAGCCTCTGCCTGCTGTGAGATTCCTTTCATCTGTCGCTTTACAGGGTGACACTACTGGGGGAGGATCCCAGCTACACAACACTTTGGTTGACATAAAGCCACAGCTATTCTGTATTCACCACTCCGCTACCATCAGAGGCTTCACAAAGGATTTTCTACTGTGAAAAATCCTCGTAAAAATTTAGGGGTATGGCATAATAACGATCAGGTAGAAAAGTATTTCAGACCTCCTGAAAGACAGTCCTGCAATAAAATACTAGGGGGTGTAACGCATCTTTTTATATGTTAAAAAATGATCACTGAAACAGTCTGTAAAAAAAAAACCAGCTGAAACTGTCTGAAGGACTACACTAGTGTGTACCTTGTAACTACAAAATGTTTGTAATGAATTTAATTTTACAGGTAAATAATGAAATCTAAATTTCGTTCGTTAAGGTGTGTTGTCCTGTTGTCTCATGCAAAAGGTGAGTTTTGTGAGGCTAATCCCTGCTGGGGGGATCTGTCTGTGAATATCAACCTGTGTACCTCAGAGAACCTGAGGCTAGCAGTCACACTGCATGGTTAGCTTCAAAACCATAAATCACCTAAAAATAACCCCACTAAAATCTGCTGTTGTAAATATTTTTCGATAAAAAAAATCTTTACTGATAAATAAAACATTTGAGCTACCAGCACATAAATTTATATTATTTGAAGATTTCTTCAAAACCCTATGAACATTTTAATTCCAAAGCCAATTAGTGAAGATCACCAGTATCAATTTTAAGTCAAGTTAATGATTTCATAGAACAATTACAGTTTTAATGCAAATCCAGTGGTTTTAATGTTGCATCAAATGAAAAGCTTCATACTGGAACCACCAGGATCATATATTTTAAGGATCAGTGTCCAACTGCATTGTTGAGATTTTCCTATATACAGTTATCTCCCCTTAGTTTTCGTTCAGATAAAACTGTACTAAGTACAGTTGGGCAAGGACACTTCCGGTGACCAGTTCCTTCAGTAGCTCAATGGGTTAGAGTTATAGTATAACAATCTGAAGTCCAGGGTTCGAATCTCTACCAGTCAAGCCCCACTGAATTTGGTATACTCAGAACAGATTTTTTTCATAAGGTATGGTATGGTTTTCTTTTTAGAAAAGGTTTATCAAAGCTATATTCATAGAGTATAGGGTATCCTTTAGCAAGGAAGTAACCAAATACTGAATAAGGGCCTATATCATGGATGAACTATGGTACAAATTGTATAGGAATCGGACAGGTGAGGTCCTCCTCCCTTACATCAATGCATGCCCCACGACAGGACATCACACTCCATCAATGGTATAAATCAAGACTAGGCATTTTTGTACCACTCAATCAAATTGACCATTTTTCATTTGGGCAGTATTGGGCAGTATCCTACAGCGCTCATCATTACTACCTATACCCAGAGCACAAGCTTTCATTGTGTGCTAATGTTTTCTCAACAGTGTCCCAGGTGTCATATTTTCTATCTAAGGGGAGATGACTGTATATAGGAAAAACTCAACAATGCAGTGGAAAAGTGCCCCCGTGACAGGTGTCATATTTTTAGTCAATGTCATGGGTTTTTGTTGGTTGAGTTTCATGAAACTTCAGCCTTATAGATTTTATGGCTATTTTTTGTATGGAATCTTTTCATGGCAGATAGAATAGCGGTTTGATTGACAGAAATCTTACATACCGTATCTTTAGACTATAGGTATACTTCGATTGACTCTTTTCATGGCAGATATAAAATAACGCTCTGATTGATGACAATGAACACAACCAAGTATAGGATCTATATAAATATATGTAGCAACTGGGAATATGTATTTGATGACGCAGAAGTTCTTAAGAATCAATTTATCTAGATCTATGACAAATTATAAAAAAAAAAACATCTCCAGCGATGATTCACAGTGTAACACGTTTTCTCCGACATTATTCATGAATTTAAAAAAGATAAAAATTGTCAGAATTTTTACTTATCAAGTCAAACAACATCTCCAAGCTGTTGGTACGCAGAACTTTTCAATGTTTTCTCCGACATTATTCATGCAATTAATCAAAATATGTTTTTCCAAATGTTTTACTTAATACTTAATGTGTGTAACAACAACATCTCCAAGCTGCTGGTAAGCAGAATTTTTCAATGTTTTCTCTGACATTATCCCTTTCACCTCTATAGACCATAATGGACTTATCCAGATCAATGCATGGTAGAGTTTATTAAAGTTACATAGGGGTGAAAGGGTTATTCATGCGTTCCATAAAAGATTTTGACTAATTGTAAAAACAACATCTGCAAGCTGCTGATATGCAGAATTTTTCAACGTTTGCTCCGAAAATTATTCGTGGGTTCCGTAAAACAAGTGCAGTCAGATTTTTTACTAATTGTAAAAAATAACATCTCCAAGCTGCTGTTACACAGAATATTTTAATAATTCTTTGACATCATTCAGGTGTTGTATCAAATTTATTACTTGTTGTCGTATGCGTAAAAGGCATTTGTTCAATCCTCCATTTTCTCTCTCCATCCCTTTTTAGTGTAGCCTGATGATGATGTATTGATCCCCGTTACCATAGCGATGCTGTATATTTTCCTCCAGTTATTACCTCACTAGCTGGTATGGAAGGTCCCACACCACCAATATTCCAACCATTTCATCACCTATGCTATGTGAATGTATTATAAATACTGATGATGTCTGAATTTGAAACTACTGTAATCTTTCCGTAAATCTGTTCTGTTGTCAGAAGATATGCAATATTGTGTTTTTTATCGAAGCGAAGTGATTTTCTTTCACGTGTCGAACACAGTCATCATCTCATTCAAGTTTCATTCGGTGTTATCACCTCTGAAGCTAACAAGTGACTCATATGTCCAAGGCTTGTGCTCCGAACATCAGTCGAGCATCAGTCGTTTGATATTAATAGTTAATATGTTCTCAGCATTTTTGTGAGATACATTTTTGATGCAGGCCACTGAAAAGCAATGCCTTCCCATAACAATAACAGTTTTGAGCTAATGGTCTCTGAAATTTGCATCATAACTATATAACCATCAGGACAATGAGACGCATCCTGTATATATAACAAAAATATGAATGTTTAATATAAAATCACGGGATGTCGCTCCTTCTTCAGTGCTTCTCATTTTAGGTGGCCACCAGGCTGAAATCCTCCACCAGTTTTGAGGGACAGATGTTTTATAGATTTCCAGCAAGCACTGGTGTGAAATAGATTTTGAAGTAGGATTTATAGATGTTTCAGATCTCTGTCAGTATAATGTTTGGTTCCCCCACCCATCCAGCCCTGACCAATCTTCAGATCTATCCTCCATGTGTCCCTCCTCCAGAAATAAATCTATCTGTACACCAAAGTGTAAGTCAAGCTGTGCCCTTTGATACAGAAAATGATGAACAAACTATCTTTCCTGTAAAGCAATTATTTTTTCTGGAATATCTTTGTACTTGGATGTTTTTTTCTAACTTTTATGATATTCTGTTAACAAAGTTTGAACAGTTTAGTGGGAGCTATCCGTGTGCGGACTTAAAATGTCTGGTTACAAACTCTTGTTCAAAATGTGCCAAAATGTTAATTGTGTGTTATCCGAGTTCTCAGAAGAATTTTGTCCAAGCTTTAAATAAAACTATTTCATCAAATAACAGATATACAGACAGACCTAAAAATCTACACAAACAGATCAACAATATATGTACAAAATGCATTTGCACAAACAACAGATATACAGACAAACAACAGATGTGCAGACAGAAAGACAGACAAACCAACAACAACAGCTATAAACAGATCAGCAATAGATCTACAAACAACAGATGGACAGACAGATCAACAACAAATACATAGACTAATATGTACAAACAACAGATGAACAGACAGACATTTGTACAAACAACATCTGAACGAACAACAAATGAACAAACAACAGATGCACAGACAGACATTTGTACAAACAGATGTACAAACAACAGATGAACAAAAAACAGATGTACAAACAACAGATGGACAGACAGGCATTTGTACAAACAGATGTACAAACAACAAATGAACAAACAACAGATGCACAGACAGACATTTGTACAAACAGATGTACAAACAACAAATGAACAAAAAACAGATGTACAAACAACAGATGGACAGACAGGCCAATGAGAGACTTACAGACAACCAGGCCATATATACTTGCCAGCATACATTATATTTATAGAAACATCTTTAGTCTTTTTTAAAACCAGTTCCTTATTATTCACATCAAATACAAAATAATGTAGATATACAAGATGGAATAGCAAAACCTGGTATCTAATTTTGTTATGATCCTTTTTATATAAATATTCCATTGAAATATGATAGTGAACCACTCAGTAATAGACGTTAGGGTCAATTGTTGGGATGACAATAAATATAACACTTACAGTTACAAAGGGAAGGCTTCTACTATTGAGAATAACACATCAACAGTCATAGCCATATGCAAAATATATTAACTTGGCTTTAACAAAAAATTCAAAACTTTAACTGAAGACTAGACCAGAAAGGTATTTTACATTGTTCAGGAAGTAGTCATGTAAGTACTTCAGGCTAACTTCCAAAAGTGAGCCAAATGCAATACCAATTGACTATCGGAGGTGACAATTATCTATAAAATGTATCGTAGAAAATAAAGGGGCTAGGCTTATTTCAGAGCATGATCTTATTACTGGTAAAATATGGCAAAGCACAAGTTTTCTTTTGATAACTTTATTACTATGAAAAAACATCTGGATATCACCAAATAAGCAATATCACCAAATAAGCAATATCATTAAATAAGCAATGTCACCAAATAAGCAATATCACTAAATAAGCAATATCACTAAATAAGCAGATATCACTAAGTAAGCAGAAAGCATACCATAAGTAACATCCCCAAAAATACCAAATATCACAGATTTAGGAAATAATATCAAACATCAGCTCAAGTCAGAATCTCCATTAATTTATCAAATTCAAATTACTATTCATAGTTTCTTCAGGTGGAATTCTATTGGAGTCTTTGAGTGAAACTCTTTTGGTTAGGAGATTCATATGTCCCAGTTAGGTAGTATACGCCCTTAAATGGGATTGAATATGATTTTGTCCTAATAATTAACTGTATCATCAGAGATGAAAGAAGGTGGTAACAGGTTACAGATGGAAATAGGGTGAAATATGACCATAGCCTGATTTTGTCAATAACGACAAAAACCTGTTCCTCAGCTACAATGACATCCTTTCACTACACAATTGTTACAAATCATCCTTCCTATTGTGCTGGATAAAAAAAAATGAGTTGTGGTCCATTAATTTAATATTTAATGATATTTCCAAATACAATTACTGTAATGAAAATAAATCCATTCAACACCAATTAAAGATTTAAATAGGGTCATTCTTGCCATCTGCCATTTTCTTGACCCAATCATCTACACGGACACATTGGCTTTCTTTGTCATCCTATCATAACACCTCTAAGAGAAGTTCTCCACCTCATTCCGCATATCAGGCAACGCTGTAATCTGATTGGTCATTTTTCATGAAGTCTTTGAAACAACATTTCAGTGTGACTAGCCAGCTGACAATGTCAATTAGTGCTGGTTAATGAAAAGCTATGAATCCTGGATGTCTTCATCTGGCACTCATCCCCGAGCCAATTACTGAAAATAATACAAGATGGCAGCTCCTTTATTGATGATGGTTCTATAATGATTAGTAGACCACCATTATCATTACCATGGCAATGAACAATGTGATAAAAAACCGAAAACAGGGTTCATTGCAACTTCGATCTTTGATTGAAGAGCAGGTTAGGGTGTGAGGAAAGTCCAAGTGACAAGCCCCCTTCCCCCTCCCCCCATCCCTGGTCCCCAACATCCCACCACCATTCATCCCCCTCCTAACTTCTAGCCAGGCTAAGTCCACCTCCCAACTTCTAGCCAGGCTACGTCCCCCACCTAACTACTAGCCAGGCTAAGTCCCCCCACCCCCTTACTACTAGCCAGGCTGACAGTAACAGTGTTACCGTTATTGTCTCTGTATTTACTAACAACACAAAGCTCCATCTTCACAGAAACAAAGTGTTTATATTACATCAGAAGGCGGTACGAATTATGTCTCTGTCTTTGCAGAACTATAACCAGAGTCTAAGATACCCTCTACACCCCAGCAAAGACAATCTTATCCCATGAATCATTCTGAAATTAACAATCATGTTTGTACTATGAAACCTGTCCATGCTGAACTGTCTCTGGATTTCCCTCACGTTTTGTTGAGGCCTTATATCAACTCTGTCTTAAAACTTAAAAGGTAAAAACCCCAATCACCTTTCATCCTGTATAAAGTTGTACCTATAACTGTATCGAAACTGGAAAATATCTTAACCTGAATATTCTGAATCAGCAGGTACAAAGGTACAAGCACACCTGTTTAATAGATCACCTCTATTATGAGACCACCCCTGACATTTCATAATGAACTTTTCCAACCTTTGCATTGGAAGAGTTCAAATGTGTCTTCTGGGGTGAATGAGTTAAAGTTCCCCAATGCAGTTTATATCAAATGAACCTGTTCTAAGGGACCACCTTCAATTAGAGACCACTTTTTGGATCTCCTGATGGTGGTCTCTGAATACAGTTTTGATTGTGTACATTGAGGGGGCCGTGGTGGCCCTGGTGGCCGTGGTGGCCAGATGGTTCAGGTGTCTGACTAAGCCCTCCACCACTGGGTTGTGGGTTCAAGACCTACATGAGGCAGTTGCCAAGTACTGACTGCAGGTCGGTGGTGTTTTTTCCAGGCACTCCTGTTTTCCTCCACCACCAAAAGCTGGCTCATCCTAAAATGACCATATTAGCTGAAAATAGCATGTAAACCAAAAACAAAATGAACCAAACTAAACGTTTTCAGCGACAACGCTTATTACAGTTATGTTTTTACAGAACACAGCCTCAAGGTATCAATTGCCTTTTGCTCTTTATTGCATTTCATATACAACAGTATAACACATAAATATTGTTGTGGACAATCGATAGTTTTACAAAGTGTGGCCCCATGATAAACATTATTGATACTGTGAAGACCCTGGTTAGATGTCCGACAAAATTTACCCACATCACTGAACCCCCAACCTAGGCCAATCGGCACACCATGGTTCAAACACTTTCAAACTCTCTAATCATGCAGGTCTGGTTTAGGAAGGTGTCTGCATTATACAGTGTTTAGCTACTTCAGAAAGACAAGTGATTTGATAATAAGGACAATAATAATTCAAGGTTCTTATATACCACCTTATCACAACCTAGTTCTTAGGTCGTCTCAAAGCGGTTCAGAAATTATCATTTGCGGTTATATATGGGCCTTTGCAAGCAGCCAATATGTTTCTCAACTCCCTAAGGAGCATATAGCCGGTGCTGCCATTTCGGCACTCACAGCTATATAAGCTAGTATTCAACAATTCTAGCACTGCCCAACCACGCACTCATTTACAGCTGAGTAGACTGGAACAATCGGAGTTAAGTATCTTGCTCTTGCTAATTGATACAACACAGTGCCGTGGCGTGACTCGAACCTGTAACCCATCGTCACAAGCCCGACGTCCTATCACTAGATTACCATGCCACCTAAAGAAACAATATACAGTGTCAGAATAACAAAATTATCAGTTAAAATTCAGAACAACTCTCAAAGATTCTCAGCTTAAAATTCAATATAGAACAATTTGCATAAAATCTCTCCAAGATTCTCATTTGAAACTAACAACAGAACAGAACACATTATCTCCGAAGATTTCAAGATAAATCTCGGAACAGAACTCGCAAATCTCTAACAATAAAAACTTGAAAGCAAATTATATTTGAAGCCATTTGGGAAAAAAATCTGCATACCGACTTTCGCATTTGAATTCAATTTCTAAAGCAACTGTAGCAAGTTGTGAATTTGAATCCTTTTAACAAAACATGTAATTTTCCGCAAAATATGTAAATTGTGTAAATTGAAGGTTTCCTTTATGGAAACCCATTTCATTTGAATTTCCTGTTAAACGTCAATATTCCTGATGAGTGTCTGATGTATTCCATTGAACTGGGAAAGTTTACAAAATTGTTGCATGCTCTTTTACGGTTTTATAATGTCGTTTTGCTTCATGGCAGTATAGCTTCGACCATAAGAAACAGCAACTAATTACATTTTTACAGGAGTTTGAAAACGAATTCTGAACAGAATGCTATTACTGTGTAAGAAATATGTGACGAGCGTAGGTGACTTGGTCCTGCTGCAATCTTGCTTCCTCGTCTTCAAATGTCACTCACATGCCATACAATTACATTTTTGCAGCAATTACCTAATGGAGAAATCTTCCTTCAGTATTTTGTTAGGTTGTTTACGTCCACTGACATATTATAATTTCCAGTGTTCCAATGTTACCAGTTAAGTGGGGTTTTTAAAATAGCGAACTCATTCTAACCTAACCTTGCACCTAACAGCACCAACAAGTGTGCGACTTTTTGTTATGGTTGCTCTAAGGAATATTTTCGCTACATGGGGCGCCGTTCTCTCTTTTACTCTGTCATGACGCCCTACATGTTAATTTACAAGGCAAGGTGGTAAGTGTTTTCTATGAGCCGTGGACTACATGCCTTTGACATATACAAATCTTATTTGCACCTACTCAAGGGATGCATTAAAATGAAAAACATGTGGTTGGTTTAAAAGTGTGTATAAATATTTGATGTAGCCAAAAAAATCTCTAATCCAAGAGTTCTACAAGACATGAAATGCAGTGGCACAAAATTGAAAAATTCCATCGCCTCCAAATTCAAGGAAATAATGATCCAATTTTGCATTCATAATGAGAATTTTAACTCCAGGCCACGCTATGGAATGAGATTACAATTCCAAAAGGATCACTTTAATTAAGAGCAAACCAGTTTTATTTCCACAAAAATTGTCTGCCCACCATTTTCAATCCTTAATAAGACTCAACGAGATGGAATATCTCTCATAAATCGGGCCAACATTCTTGATAAGAGTTATTCTGGACACCTAACCAATCTCTTTAATAGAACTTCAATTTTCACAGAATTCAAAGCAACTCGGTGTAATTTCTTTTGACTGCGTCTGGCCATTTGTAATCATTCAACGTTAATACAACTTCATTAGACTGCATTTCTCATAAATTCTCCGGAGGAATTTTCCCTCCTTCTCGGAACATGCGTTGTGTACTCATTACACAACATCACCCGATTCCAATTTCCATTGAAATGAAGGCAGACATCTCCCGGGTACACATTAAGAGCGGTATTTTATGTAAATGATATACAGGCTGTACCTCGGGAGATCATACACCCTATGGGACAATCATCCACACTTTTCTATTTTTGCGTGATGCATCAATATTTATCAAATCAGGATGAACCTTTATTACTCATCACAAGCTTTCACACTAGCACTATGCAGGGAGCGAGTCGATAGGGAAGGGTGATATAGTATTAAAGGAGGGTAGTATAGCACAAGTGGAAGGGTAGCATAGCACAAGTGGAGGGGTAGTATAGCACAAGTGGAGGGGTAATATAGCACAAGTGGAGGGGTAGTATTGCACAAGTGGGGGGGTAGTATAGCACAAGTGGAGGGGTAGTATAGAACAAGTGGAGGGGGAGTATAGCACAAGTGGAGGGGGAGGATAGCACAAGTGGAGGGGGAATATAGCACAAGTGGAGGGGTAATATAGCACAAGTGGAGGGGTAGTATTGCACAAGTGGAGGGGTAGTATAGCACAAGTGGAGGGGTAGTATAGCACAAGTGGAGGGGGAATATAGCACAAGTGGAGGGGTAATATAGCACAAGTGGAGGGATAGTATAGCATAAGTGGAGGGATAGTATAGCACAAGTGGGGGGGTAATATAGCACAAGTGGAGGGGTAGTATAGCATAAGTGGAGGGATAGTATAGCATAAGTGGAGGGATAGTATAGCACAAGTGGAGGGGTAGTATAGCACAAGTTGAGGGGTATTATAGCACAAGTGGAAGGGGTAGTATAGCATAAGTGGAAGGGTAGTATAGCACAAGTGGAGGGGTAGTATAGCACAAGTGGAGGGGTAGTATAGCACAAGTGGAGGGGTAGTATAGCACAAGTGGAGGGGTAGTATAGCACAAGTGGAGGGGTAGTATAGCACAAGTGGAGGGGTAGTATAGCACAAGTGGAGGGGTAGTATAGCACAAGTGGAGGGGTAGTATAGCACAAGTGGAGGGGTAGTATAGCACAAGTGGAGGGGTAGTATAGCACAAGTGGAGGGGTAGTATAGCACAAGTGGAGGGGTAGTATAGCACAAGTGGAGGGGTAGTATAGCACAAGTGGAGGGGTAGTATAGCACAAGTGGAGGGGTAGTATAGCACAAGTGGAGGGGTAGTATAGCACAAGTGGAGGGGTAGTATAGCACAAGTGGAGGGGTAGTATAGCACAAGTGGAGGGGTAGTATAGCACAAGTGGAGGGGTAGTATAGCACAAGTGGAGGGGTAGTATAGCACAAGTGGAGGGGTAGTATAGCACAAGTGGAGGGGTAGTATAGCATAAGTGGAGGGGTAGTATAGCACAAGTGGAGGGGTAGTATAGCACAAGTGGAGGGGTAGTATAGCACAAGTGGAGGGGTAGTATAGCACAAGTGGAGGGGTAGTATAGCATAAGTGGAAAGGTAGTATAGCACAAGTGGAAAGGTAGTATAGCACAAGTGGAGGGGTAATATAGCACAAGTGGAAGGGTAATATAGCACATGTTGAGGGGTAATATATCATAATAGAGCAGGATAATACAACACTGCTGGAGGGGTAATATAACTCTAGTGAAAGCTTTATAAGTACTAGTATTGAGGTAACATGGTAGTATTATTGCAGAGTTAAATACATTACTAGTAACGGGTAATATAGCTCTGGATGGGAGGTACTAACAGTACCTGATAATAGGCAATGGGGGAGGTGGAAGGGGGGAGAGATGGGAAACTTTGAATCACCACATTTACCACAAGGGAAATAAAAAATAATCAAATTGTGATGTTCCCGTCAATGTGGGTGCATATTTAAACATTTCACTGATGGTGATGATATGATCAATCCAATTATTGAACGCAAAAAAGTGATTTAGAAATCATCCTATCCTCGTATTATAGCTAGTGTAGACCCGAGACCAGGCGTCCATCGCAGCATGCAAGATTGTCTCTTGGCATGCAACCAAATTGACAATGTATCACACCCATATTGTAACATGGCATATTCTACATCAAACACTGGAACCAGTTCAATTTATTTCAAGAGAGAGAGCAGTATAATCAAAGCTGAACTCTTCCATGACAAAACAGAATTTCAGAAAGTGATATGAGAACAGTCAAGAGTTCACTTCAAATGTCTACCAGCCAAAATGCTATCTAAGAAGAGCCGATGTTATTAAACCAAGGATATCTCTCCAACATTGTGATCCTATTCATATTTAAATTCTCGATATTGTTCTGTATCTAATGTGTTGCCGCATTTGAAAGTTAAATAAGTACGGGACGATCGTATCACCATTTCGTCTCCTCTCTCACTCTACTTATACTTCCCCCGGAGACAACTTCCCCTGCGGCGAAATCTAGAGTTTGTAAACGTTATCAACACAGGCTAGGTGGAACACTTCAAACTAATACCTATAAGTCCCAAATGTTCTGCTGTAAATTAGATTTTAATTCAGCATATCATCAATGTAGAAACAATAACAAACGTTGTATAGAAGATGCAGTCTGCTACACGTACATCATCAATTAAATGATAACTTGATTTATTACAAGTTACACACGTATTCCATCTAATCTAGTAAATGCTACACTCCCGTGTAAAAACGTGAATTTCATTGAGAATATTAAATCATAACAGTGATCACACGATCCATTACAAGAATTGATTCATGTTTTCTCCCTACGTAATATTGCCTTTCGCAATAGTGCAGTTTTACCTTTCTTTCTTCTGAAGTGACCAAAGAATTTTGAATATTTTTACGTTTGAATTTCTAACTAAGCAATGTAAAGGGGCCAATAAGCACTCCTTCCTTTCCTGTAAAAAAAATGACTAGTACAATTTTGATATTCCTCTGATGTTTTTTATGACAGTTTAATAATTTTCAATTTCCTGTTTCAGAAGAATGATATATGCTATAAAGCTTAAAGATGCTTTAACAGACCGAATGTTTTTTATTTTTTTATTTTTTTAATGCTTTTGTTGTGTGCCATTTTCAACGTTCTTTTCTTTTCCTCAGTAATTTTACACAAGAAGTTTCCCTTGATTCCTTTGATATCATTTTTCAAATTCCATTATAATGTCAATATCTAGCTGAACAAACTAAAGAATGAAAAATATGGTAAGATTTTAACAAATATCAATGCTACTACAGGTATTTACAAATGAGTTGCCCTTTCTTAAATCATTGCGATTAATGATGTTTTTGTTCCAAGTGACCTCCACCAATATTGATGAGCATTGCACAACCTTATACATATAGCTCTTGAAATGAAAACCATTAAGATTCCATTATTCATTCAGGTATATGATTTTCCTTGCAACTAACAAATTGATCATACATTTTTAATTTCTTTACAAGTACTGCTATCTCCAAAACATCATGCACCCAAGCTATATTCCTTTTTGAAAAACCTACATACAAAAATATACCCAGAATTTGTATTGCTCCCTAGTGTGGAAACAATATGCAGATTTCTTTGTATTGCTGACAAATTAAAGGACACATATATGGTCATATTAGCAGAAAAATATCAGTACAATACTACAGTACCCATTAAAAAGTGTGATATTTTTCATTAAATCTGATTTTCTTATTGTTTTCTCCAATAGGTTGTGAATCGTCAGTAGCAGGATTTGAAGGTCCTCTATCATTCTCCCAGGAGCCAGTCTGAAGTGAAACAGGAGACTTAACCCCATCATCAAGACAATCGGCATCGTACCAACAGCCCTACCCCAGGGGATATGTACGGCACTCTCTCCCAGAGGACAGACTTGAGTGTAAAAGGAAACTGGACCTTATCATTGTGACAATAGATATTGCATCAACAACAAACA
The DNA here is from genome assembly GCF_002113885.1 of Mizuhopecten yessoensis. Lineage (NCBI taxonomy): Eukaryota > Metazoa > Mollusca > Bivalvia > Pectinida > Pectinidae > Mizuhopecten > Mizuhopecten yessoensis. The sequence goes on from NW_018408465.1 coordinate 1,683,525, forward strand.
CCCCCACCCCACGGGACGTGTTACTTGTCCAATCTCGACACTCCTACTGCATTAAGTGGTAGTCATTCCATGACCACAGAGGGCTGTCGCCCCTGTCGCCCCTGTCGCGGCAACGGTGACAATGTTAATTTATTTGCCTCTCCGAGCTGTCGAATTGTATTGACTGTTGTTAGTGGCTGTGTGTGATGGTGTGAATGAGGGTGGGGGATCAAGGACTGTGTCACATGGGAGGGTAAACATTTGCAGCGGGCGCTCTCAATTCAGTGTCCACGTAGTACAGCACTACACAGACCCTGAGTCAATAAAGTATTTAGGGAGTCTTGGGAACAGGAGACCAGAACTAGAACCAAAGTCAACAGCGCTCCGCGACGGCTGAATCTATATACTATACTGAGTCAACAAATACCTGCAGAGAGTCTTACTGTTGAATGTCCCTGTACAACCGGCTTCCATTGTCAACAAAACTCTTGTTTAATTCAAGAGTAGTGAGAACCTAATTATAGTGGAGATTTATTTTTACACGTTTGATGTCTATAGTTCTCTCTCAAGTCGCTCACTCACTGAGAAGGAAGTGCCAGCAAACCAACACAGGGAGAATATTGTCGGAGAATTTTTTCATGGAAACTCCCGAGTGTGGCAACAGCCGGTAATCAGTACATGCTGCTCAAGTGAACACTGAGCTCACGAGAGAGCACAGGGGAATAAAACCGAGGAAATCCAATAGCTCTCCAAGAATCTTATTCTCTGGCATGCACATCAGGGCTACACTGCCACAGCGTGAAGACACAGGTGTCTCTGTACGACGCGTCAACTCCAATGATTTTTTTCCTCAGCACACAGGTAAATCATTACATAGTGTGCTGTACGTAGCTCAGATCATTGTGTTATAAGCTGCAGCTACTGTGTGCTTCATTTATCTGTTTCTCATATACTACATGTACACCCAAGAAATCTTACGATTCTTTGCCAAGCATGGAATAGATTATCACGAAAACTTGGAATCTGTATCGTTTATACGGAAAACATTAAGGGAACTTGTGATTTAATGTGTACATTGGAAATACATTCTACATCTGGTGGTGATACCGAAATCCATCTCAACAGCCAATGTCAAAATCAAAAAACCTTTGCAACACTAAATGTCAATTCCATTTGTGAAGGATGCATGGAAATGAAATACTGATGGCATGCTGGTATGGTTTGAATACTTGTTTAGAAGCCATGGAAACGACATGTACTACGCCTACAAAATTCATCACACCAGTGTGTATGGCTTTATAACACTAGCAAAATGATAGTTTCTGTGCGAAAAAAAGAGGTGACTTAATCCTATATGTATTAATTTTACAAAGTAAAAAAAAATGTATTTTTCACGAGTGCATAAACGCAAGACATTGCTAGTTACGATGACATTTTTTCTGTTAAGTTTTGTGCTTACATTGAATCTAATGGTCAACCAGCTTCAGCGGTCTGATGGTTTGGACCACAGCGGAGGAAACGCTCTCCATGCCGAGATTCTGATGGATTCAGACATGGAATTAGGAGGAAATTATCTCATTGCAAAAAGTCAGCGGCAACCTAAAGCGGCAATTGAGAGAAGTCACAGTGATTCTGACAGTGGCCAAATTGTGGCTGGTAATAAAAGACTTAGAGGTATACAAAACAATAGAAGTTATCAAAATGTGAAATCGCAGGGAATTTTTAAAAAGAAATTAAAGGAAAGCAGACATAATTTTCCGAGAACAAATGATGTGGTTATGAAAAATAAAGTGGAAAGTGTACATAACCACAAAAGTAAGGGTCATGTGACCGACGGTGGTAGAGGAGATGAAAGTGATGAATACAATGATTACGAGGAGGACATAGAAAAAGTAGTGATAGAGGAGACAGAGGAAGAGGAGGAAGAGGATGAGGATTATGATGAAGATGAAGTAAACGATAAAAAAGTAGAAACAAATGTATTGAAAGTAGACCATCTTTCAAAATCCAAACACAAATTGACTGGGTTTACCAAGCCGCCCTTACAATATAAGGAAGTGCCTGATAAGAAAAGCCTTGTAATAGACCGTCAAGGTCATTTGGAGGACAACGCGGAACCACAGCTGACAATTACAGACATTATAGAGGATGGCGTATACTGGGCTCCCACTGTGGAGAATCTTGTTCCAAAAGGTAAGTTAACGTTGAATTTACCGTCAGGAATCAATACAGAGGGAGTTCTTTCCTGTCGGAGCTATGACAGCTAGAGAGATGGTTGTGGATCTCCTTACAATTTTTGTTTTGTAACTATTACACCAGGGAAAGCACTTAAGTGATTTTTGTCTCGTTTCGAAACCAACAGTAAAAATTTCCCTTGAATATTGAATGAGATTTCCTACGGTGTTTGAAGTGTTGTCTGATTGAAGAGATCTTAGCACAAAATCCATCTCTGTCACAAAAAATGGCATGGTACAATTTCAAACATGAGCACTGCTTCGTGAGTGTCATTTACTCTGGCTCAAGTTTCTCAAACAAAAATACAGATTCATCAGAATTCTCCGAAAAAATTGCTGCCATTCGTCAAACATCTCTAAAGAAGATAATTCATTATCTGTGATATAGAGGGAAGCTGGCCGCTTATCTGGTAAATAATTCCAATAGCAATTTTTATGAAATTCCCTTTAATCTGGATTCTTTGTTTTTCTTCAAAAAAACCTTTATGAGATTCTACCCTTAACCATCTATAAAAAAAAATAACAATAACATTTTCAAAATTATAACAATTTTGGAAAGATGGTTATTTTAAAACAAATAATTCAATGCTTAAATTAGAATGTTTAAATACAATCATATAAAAAAGTAAAACCATAATTATAACAGCTAAATCTCTTACTTCAACTTCTTCTTTCCTATAAGCCAATCAATACATTCAACTCAGAATATTCAGCAGAAATAATTTTTTTTAGGTTTACGAAAAAGCTTCTGTCTGTCTAAGATCTTATTACAATAGATCAGATCATAAGATGCTTTATGCTTGTCATTGTTTTCAATTCAACTTTCATATCGGAATAATAATTTTTCATTGTCTTACTCCTTGAACTGAAATTCTCAATTTATTCTAATCAATCTTAAATGAAAAATAATTGCATTTACCTTCTCTGTGACGTCATAAAAGTGTTAAAAATTAACTACGACGTCATTTCCACTGTTGACTGTACAGTAGAAATTATCACACTTGACATACATGTAGTGCAAAATGCAAAATTCTTGGATGGTTAAGGACTATGCAAAAAAATCAGAAAAAAAAGCAGCACAATTTTGTACGATTCTGCTAAAAGTACCATGTAGATTAGATTCACAAGTTTTCATGTTGCTTTTCTGTTTCACACTCGAATGGATACCGGGTACCCAGAAATGCTTCAACAACTTCTTATTTATCCTTTAGCATAACATGTTTATCTAATCATTTGTAAAATATGATATTCAGCATAATATCCTTATCTATTCATTTGTAAAATATGATATTCAATCAACAAATTAAATGTTAAACGTATTTTCAGCATCCTCTGATACCGGTTTTGTTCTTCTCATAATATAATCAACACAATCAGAACAGAAAATGTTGGCCAAATTCTTCTCAGAAAATCAGACTCATGCAGTCTTATAAAAAGACTATACAATAACCCAACACATGCATCAAAAACTCCACCAGGTTTTTCTGCTAGCTTTCCAAGAAGATGCATTTAAGCTGTCCTGCAGCAAATTGCTAGGGAACCTGCATCCGAGACAAATCTGAAACTGGAGGAAATGATCCATCATAAAAATACTATACAATAATCAAACACATACATCAAGCATTCAACTAGATTTTTCTTCAGCTCTCCGAGAGATGACTAAACACTTCTGCTAGGCAACTTGCATCTAAGACCGACACGAAACTGGTACAGATTGATGATGGTATTATCATGGGAGGGATCTGTAATCTCTGCCACAAAGAAATTAGACATGTCTAAACAAAATCAGGCTGATACAATCAGCCATTTTCTAGATTAGCCCAACAAAATTCATCAATCTTGTCATTTCATTGGGAATTGGACCTAGAAGAAAATCGCAAAATAGTGACTATATCGACCCAAATTTAATGTTTCAAGACTCTGTGCTAAACCCGGACGGTTCGACCTAGATGATTGTTCCATATAGCTGACAAAAATACATCACATAGGACTGAGATATCCTTGTCACTGCGTATGTTTAATAGGGGACCATGTGTGACAAAATGCCATCATATCGTGGTGATTAAAACAAGTATGATCCATTAGCGTGACAACGGCGGCTGATTTTGGCCTTCCATTCACTATATATTGATATAGCCTGCATATATGCAAGTATATGTCATATTTTTATTGTAATCAACAAATCACTTTCATCTTCCGAGACTCCGACCATAATTAATTGTCCTCCCGGAGCTCTTCATGCTGCCTTTGATTACATAACAAGCATTCATGATAAATCACACAATTTAAAAAAAAAAAAAAATCATCAATAAACAAAATTACTATAAATACCATATAGTGAGAGTATTTTTTTTCATTATCGTTGTATGATCATGTTCAAACAGCCTGTGATCAATAACGGTTTCCGTTGTTAATTGTGCTTCAAAATAAAATGTTTACAGTGCTTTAAATATCAATAAATGTGTCACTTTGATCATGAGTTAACACAAATTATCGCCCTCCTTTTATCATATTAAAAAAAAAAAATTACACATCCTCTGAATTCCTTGCTATACCAGTGCTAACGCTAAGCCTTTTTAAACATTGGTTTCCATACTGGAAATAATGTTTTTATATTACAGAAATATATCAATCAAAAGGGTGGCTCTGTTAGATTTTTCATTTCAAGTTGATACAGAGTTCGTGTCAACACAAACATTTAATAGAAAAAATTGATTTAAGACATATGACAATTACCTAAAAATTACTTAATTGGTAACAAAATCCTAACCTTTTATTCCAGAATTTAACAGATAGTAGTTTTTCAGACTCAACAGATAGTAGTTTTTCAGATCTCAATCATAAACACTCTTCACCTTTAACAGCAACAGTTGTAAAAGTTGACGGTCAAAATACTGCAATTTTCAATCAGTTTATTTAACAGTTATTTTTTTCTTTTTAGTTCTAGTCTATGATGTATAACAATTACCTCATACTTTTTATTTTATTTTATTTTCATGCTAATGTTTCGTATTTTTGTTTAATCCAATCTATTTTTTATTCAATTATATAGATAACAATGAATCTTTTACACTTATATTTATTAAATATTTTTATTGAAATATACTGCATTTACTCTTTTTTAACACATGACTATCATTTGTTTATAAACAAGCAATGATTTCCTGTCACAATATTCTGTTGTAATCCTAATCTTATAAGTATTAAGAGCTCCAGTGCTTTAGACATGTAAAGCGCAGTGTGTCTGTTGTTGACCTGCACTAAGTCACCACCAGGGGGAGCCAATAAACTGTGTAGATTCGAGGCACACACAGGTGAACATGGTAAATCCGTCAGATTGTAATAACCCGAGGGGAGACATCTAATTCAAAATTTATTTTTTTGTGCCGAGTCGTAATCCTATTTACTAGGGAAATCAACGACACAATATCTTCAACAAGGTTTTCAAATCGAAAAACCAGCAATGATTTTCGAATAAAAACGAAACCTTTAAATGTTGTGTGTTTTTTTCACTGGAAATACTAAAGAGCTCTGCTACCCAGCGGGAAACCTTTTTATGTGACACGGGCATATTTTCACTGGTGTCACCTCCTTGTGGTGGCCTTTAATGGATCCGATGGTGGATAAAAACATCTTCTCGGAGATTAAGCAGCGCAGGGACTATTGTCAGCCAAAAGATACAAGGAACTACCCTCTGACATGCAAACCAGCGATAAAAACCAAACTCCGATTTAAATTGATGGTTTTGCGAACAAAGTAGTTCAACCAAGCCAGTAAACGGTTAAAGGAGAACTGGTATGTCAAAGCACAGCTACCATTAAAATCTGATATGGCCAGTTCGTGTGATACCCCTTTGAAAGTCAGTGTATAGATTTACATGCTGGACTCCGATATAAATCTCCGATCTAAATCTCCGATCGATATGATTGCCGATTTTAACACACTGTACTGCTAGGTATAGTCTCATAATGTCTATAGACCTTATCCAGATTTAACTAACCTCTGTCCTAGGTGGACGATTATATTGCAGGTTTTAGAAATGAAATTTTAAAATTTCTCCCAGTGTATTTCAGCGATGTGATTATTCTTTGTTTTATGGTGATGGAAATCTACAGTAGAAAACATTAAACTATTAAACACCAATGGAGCACATGGTCCTATACGTTGAACTTAAACATGATCAGGCCAACCTTTTAAAGTTCAAAGCTCTGCTTAGTAAAAGGTTAAAGATCGTTGAAGCTTTTTGTAACAATTCCACAAATTTGAAGAGAACTAAATCTGCACCCATTAAGTGTATTACTTTACCTATTAGCTACACATTGCAGTAGGGTAATGTGACGTTTTAAAAGTTCATTTCTCTATAAGAGGTTGAAGGTCAAGTCATTTTCTCTGGAATATACTTATTGTTCAACAGAGACCACAGTCTTTATACTGATGATCCTCGATATCCAGGGGTTACGCTCACCTATGCTCTCTACACCCCTGATATATGTCATGGCAAAATTGAAGGCACGCGGGTAGCTATATTTGATTGTGTTTCACATCCTGGATTTCCAGGGGTTACGCTCACCTACGCTNTCCTTGATTTCCAGGGGTTACGCTCACCTACGCTCTCTACACCCCTAGAATATGTCATGGCAAAATTGAAGGCACGCAGGTAGCTATATTTGATTGTGTTTCACATCCTTGATTTCCAGGGGTTACGCTCACCTACGCTCTACAACGCTGCCATGACATATTCCAGGAGCATAGAGAGCGTAGGTGAGCGTAACCCCTGGAAATCGAGGATGTTATACACAGGACATATTCAGTAAAACAATTTTACTTAAACTCAAGCTTAAAACAAAAGGAATTCAAGATCTCCAAACTGCTTCCATTAACCCTTTCACCACTGTAGACCGTCATGGACTCGTCAAAATGAATGTATGGTAGTCTACTCTAGTCACCGAGGGGTGAAAGGGTTAATTTAACACTTACTGCCAATGCCATCATGTGCTTGCTGGAAGTTCAGGAAAAACAATCAAATGTTATCCCGTTTTAACTTTGACAAGGGATGAAAACAAGGTAAAAGGGACCAGATTATATGAGTTGGATTAAGAAATCTCACAGAAATTGTGATTAAGGTCGAGAATGACCTGTGTTCTGTTGTCCCTACTGTGTGCCAATTGTTCAGTGTCGTAGAACTCTCGTTTGTCTGGAGTTAACTGTCTGATAAATAATGTACGCCTCCCTGGTCCCCAAAGACAGATTCTCATTTGATACAGAGCAGTCTCCACACCTCAATTAAATGGACCTATTGAAAACGACCCTAATGTAGATTAATGCCACCTATCGCAAATTCACCTAACACCACCGCCAACACCATGTGCTGGTCAATTATTCTTTAGGCTGAGAGTTGATGTCTGAGGTATAGGAGAACTAGCTGACTGATTGTCAATTGTCTTTTGAAGTACCATGGTAGAATGTCTAGGGCCAAAAGGCTTGTAACCAGCAATCTAAAGATTGTTGTCTTTCTAGTAATGAACATCTGAACAGTAAAGTAACAGATTGTTACTACCCCAACACATATCTTTTACTAAACAGTAAAGTAACAAATTGTTATCTACCCCAACACATATCTATTACTAAACAGTAAAGTAACATATTTTTATCTACCCCAAAATGTACATTTTACTAAACAGTCAAGTAACAGATTGTTACTACCCCAAGACATATCTTTTACTAAACAGTACAGTAACAGATTGTTACTACCCCAAGACGTATCTTTTACTAAACAATGAAGTAACAAATTGTTATCTACCTCAAAATGCATCTTTAACTAAACAACAAAGTTACAAATTGTTATCTACCTCAAAATGCATCTTTTACTAAACAGTAAAGTAACAGATTGTTATCTACCTCAAAATGCATCTTTTACTAAACAGTAAAGTGACAAATTGTTATCTACCTCAAAATGCATCTTTTACTAAACAGTAAGGCACGCAGGTAGCTATATTTGATTGTGTTTCACATCCTGGATTTCCAGGTGTTACGCTCACCTACGCTCTCTATGCTCCTGGAATATGTCATGGCAGCGTTGTAGCGAGCGTAGGTGAGCGTAACCCCTGGAAAACTGTTTAGTAAAAGATACATGTTGGGGTAGTAACAATCCGTTACTTTACTGTTTAGTAAAGGGGACATTTTGGTGTAGATAACAATCTGTTACTCTACTGTTTAGTAAAAGATACGTGTTGGGGTAGATAACAATTTGTTACTTTATTGTCTAGTAAAAGATACATTTTGGGGTAGTATCAATCTGTTACTTGACTGTTTAGTAAAATGTACCTTTTACTAAACAATAAAGTTACAAATTGTTATCTACCTCAAAATGTATCTTTTTCTAAACAGTAGAGTAACAGATTGTTATCTACACCAAAATGTCCCCTTTACTAAACAGTAAAGTAACAATTTCCAGGGGTTACGCTCACCTACGCTCGCTACAACGCTGCCATGACATATTCCAGGGGTGTAGAGAGCGTAGGTGAGCGTAACCCCTGGAAATTGTTACTTTACTGTTTAGTAATAGATATGTGTTGGGGTAGATAACAATTTGTTACTTTATTCTTTAGTAAAAGATACATTTTGAAGTAGATAACAATTTGTTACTTTATTGTCTAGTAAAAGATACATTTTGAAGTAGATAACAATTTGTTACTTTATTTTTTAGTAAAAGATGCATTTTGAGGTAGATAACAATTTGTTACTTTACTGTTAGTAAAAGATACATTTTGAAGTAGATAACAATTTGTTACTTTTTTGTTTAGTAAAAGGTACATTTTGGGTTAGATAACAATCTGTTACTCTACTGTTTAGTAAAAGATACGTGTTTGGGTAGATAACAATTTGTCACTTTACTGTTTAGTAAAATGTACCTTTTACTAAACAGTCAAGTAACAGATTGATACTACCCCAAAATGTATCTTTTTCTAAACAGTAAAGTAACAGATTGTTACTACCCCAAGACATATCTTTTACTAAACAGTACAGTAACAGATTGTTACTACCCCAACCCGTATCTTTTACTAAACAGTACAGTAACAGATTGTTACTACCTCAAAATGTATCTTTTTCTAAACAGTAAAGTAACAGATTGTTATCTACCTCAAAATGTATCATTTACTAAACAATAAAGTAACAAATTGTTATCTACCTCAAAACGTATCTTTTACTAAACAGTAAAGAACCAGATTGTTACCTACCTCAAATGCAAAATGTATCTTATTATGAAACAGTTAAGTAACAGATTGCTAGAATGTGTCTTATTACTAAACAGTAAAGTAACAGATTGTTACTACCCCAACACGTATCTTTTACTAAACAGTAAAGTAACAAATTGTTATCTACCTCAAAGTGTATTTTATTACTACACACTAAAAGAAAATTGTTGCCATTGATTTTGATAAGTAATACAAGAACGCTTAGTTGCTATCAATCATGTACATATTTTATCTCTTCCATCAATTTTTTTATAACACTAAAGTAAATCAGTGGAGATCAATACTTAGACAAAGGATTCATCCATATCCTTTTGATAAATATGTACAAGTAATATAAATGGCACCTACTGTACTTGAGCTAAGAAGCTTTCGCTAGGAGTCGAACCCCTGACCTCTGGCTTAAGTCTTACGCTCTATCTATATATATAATGAGCTAAAGAGATAGCTGAGTCGGTAGGAAGCGGCTTGTATTTTACCAGGGTGACATACTCCGGCCCCCTCCAGGAAAGAACTTGTTCCGAGTTTTCCAGGGGTCATAATGATTCCTTGTAAGCGTCGCTGAGTATTTTGTCAAATCTCCCGGGTACCTACGTTGACGCCAATGTAACTAGAGGCCATCATTTTTCAATGCCTCCGCTAGGAGTCGAACCCGAGACCTCTGGCTTACTATAGTCTTATGCTCTACCCAATGAGCTAAAGAGGAATTCTCCCTAGTCGAGTCGATAGAAAGCAGCTAGTATATTTTACTAGGGTGACACAGACTTATTTGATTTTTTTAATTTTTTTAATTTTTTAGAATCAAGCAAAGTTCTTAAATCATTCAAATTTTGAATAAAATTGCTTAGCATCCTGGTCACTTTTTTAGGTACATTAATAACAATAGTGTATTAGGTCTTGTTACAATATGCAACAAACTGCAAATAACAGCTTGGACATCTTATATCTTGACCCTGACTGTGTACAATAGGGGTTTTATTCTATGTTCTTTGCTATAGGGACATTGGAGAAACCAAAACTGAGCTGAAACTTTCATTACAACACTTGGCACCTTTAACGTCACGCTACCACAATTCGTACAATTTTGACAGTTTTTCAGTGATATTCAAAAATTCAGATCTTGTATCTGGAATGTTTCTTGATTCTTGACTACCTATGGTGGCTCATTTTCAGAAGTTTTAATTCTACGTTATTTGTTTTAAAAAATAGAACGCTAGACTCGCAGTGAGATTTCGTCCGTTTTTCAGCCGTGATTAGTACCCCAATTTAATTTGGTATACTATATCACAGGTTATGAAACTTGTTTTTATTTCTACTAGTTGATGTGCTGATTGCAACAAAATATATTGCTTTTATAAATACCATACTGAACTACAATTGTATATATACACTTTTATATTATCCAGTTATAATGACCAGAAATCAGCATTTAAACATGCTTATATTTAACCCCTTCAAAATCCTCCAAAATTTTGTGTTAAAGGTATTTTTCTGAAAACAATTCAGTTTTATCCAATTATTCTGAATTTCCTAAATATTGTGCATTCCAACATGTCATCGTTGTAGATCCTCAGTGGTTGTCACAGAAAATGAAAGTGACGTAAGTCGCAGCCATATTCAACTTTCTGCAAACGTTTAAGACAGCAAGCCAGATAACCGTTGCCTATCGTATCATATGTGCTGGGCCAATTAACACAAACAGACATAGAATTTTCAAATCATGTATCAAACAAAAATATACATATTTATGCTTAATAACTGAATAAGTAATGCTTGACATGTGGCAACTACATGGATGCTACAGAATCTACACATATGATTTTAATGAGTTGATACCCATCACCTCCAACAGCCTTGACCTTGTAGAAGATCCTGAGCTAAATTAAACATCCTGTACCATCAATCAATATTCTGATGACAGACATACAGTATCACACATACAGCACCCTGATCCATACTCATTAAAAGCTGATTACTTGACTTTAGGACGACAGTCTAGTGAGTGATCTGGTTATAGACAGCATTCCTGGTATAGCTCAAGAAACGATCAAAGACCTTTATCAACTAATTAAGGTATTAATTTCAATAATCTTTGAGGTCAGTCGCTGGTTGCTGGTTTCATTAACAGCAACCAAAAACAAGAGGCCCAAGGGCCTCAGCGGTCACCTGAGTTATATCATAGGTACTGGTAGCTTTATTTTATTGTTTAGATGTGATGTGGAAATCAGCATGTAAACTAAGTGAAATACAATACTTGTCATGTTATCAAAGGATAAGAATTTGAAAATATTGGTAAATGTTCCCTTTGGGGCCCCGCCCTAGCCCCTGGGGATCGAGAAGAAATCTTAATTTTACAATGTAATACCCTCATTCACCAAAGATAATTCTGACTAAGTTTGAGTAATTTTCTGCTGAAAATGGATAAAATATACCCAAAAGTGTTATTTCCCTATATAAACTATAGTAAATTTTACCCCCTCCCCAAGGGAGAAAGGATAGCTTGGGGGTCCTGAAATTTACAATTTAAATAAAGCCCCTGATGATCTTTCTTTTTATGCACTGAAATTGAATGTAGTACCTCTGAGTCTAAAGAAGAAGATTTTTGAAATATTGGTTAATTTTCCCTTTGGGGCCCCAGCCTGGCCCCAGGGGTTGGGGTAGGAATCCCAAATTTACAATTTGAAACCATCTTCCTCCAAGGATAATTCTCAATAAGTAAAAATAATGTCCTACAGAAAGTTGTCAAAATATATCCAAAAGTGTTATTCCCTATATATTCTATAGTAAATTTTACCCCCTCCCCAAGGGAGAAAGGATAGCTTGGGGGTCCTGAAATTTACAATTTAAATAAAGCCCCTGATGATCTTTCTTTTTATGCACTGAAATTGAATGTAGTACATGTACCTCTGAGTCTGGAGAAGAAGATTTTTGAAATATTGGTTAATTTTCCCTTTGGGGCCCCGCCCTGGCCCCAGGGGTTGGGGTAGGAATCCCAATTTTACAATTTTGAAGCCTCATCTACCAAGGATGATTCAAACCAAGTTTGAAAATAATCCATCCACTGGTTCTTGAGAAGAAGTTGAAAATGTAAAAAGTTTACGCACGATGGACGACGACGACGGACGGAAAGTGATTAAAATAGGTTACAATATTCCTTAATCCAAATGCAAATTTTCAGATTACAGTAAAAAATCTTACTGAAATTTCATCAGCAAGTGTTTACGGAAGAATAATATCCTCTTTTATATGTCCTGCATAAAACCCTAATATCTGGAAATCAACACAGCCCATGTCTATTTTCAGGTATATTATATCATTGTTTCTGTCACAAAGTAAGTTTTGATTACAAAATAAAAAGGGATATAGCTATGCAAGTGATTTTCACTGCTGTAATATTTTATCATTGACCTATGAAATTTGCAGTTACATCACATATAAACTATATTAATAAATCTCAAATCAAGCATTGAGTTATATTTCACACAGTCTCATCTTGTTTCAGGAGTTCATAGAGTTGCAATATGACAGTTAATATTAGGAGGCCTGGAAGAACCTGTAAAAATCAATTTCATTATTGATGAGATTTGACATCTATTTTTAATATGCTATACACGCCATTCCATGTCCACCGACTCTGTCTGTATCAAAATCGGCTCTGGCACTCCCAATCAACAGATTACTAGGTCACATATGGTTATCAAATGTGCAATCAGCCAACAGCAGAGGACTGGTTTTCATTAGAATCATTGTGGTTTTGACACTTAATTTCCATTCCGAAAAAAACATAATGGCCAATTTGCTCCCCTAGACAACCCCACAAACATTATACATTCCATATGTGGCAAAATGGTGCTACCTTTGATATGTAAAAAAAAGCATATTGGTAGGATAGGAAATAACAAAATAGGCCACACACATGTGTAAATAAGCCATATCAACACTCCACCATCCAACGCCTGAAATCAATCTGCCAACAATTGTATGTAAAGTTCTGTCTGATGAACTTATTTTCATGTAGAATTTACTAGGAATTATAACCAGACTTTTTGTTAATGGCAGAACAAAAGTTGGTACAAGATTTTATCAACTATGGTTAGAATGCCGCCTGTACGTTACTTGACATCAAAAGAAAAATCACCTCCAATATTGAGTTATGACACATCAAACGCTACTTCCTGTGTAGCCCACCATCACCAAATTGACACCTATTTCCATCCTAGACAGAAATTGGTGTTTCACTCTTCATAATTAATTCTCTAGGCAGGGTGTTGATAGTGACACAAGAATGGCATGGAGACCAGACAGTTAGACATGCGGGAAAACTTCTTCAAACAATTACATCAAAGAATAGGCCTCATAATTACAAGCGATATATACAATATATTGTATAGATTGACTCCAAGACACAATGAATAGTCTCCCTTAGATCAAATCAAAAAAGCTAACTATAAATAGAGTTACCTCCCTTGCATTAAACAAAAAGTGCAATTTAGAATGCAACACCTTTCTTATAAACATGATAAAACACACATTTCTTATTTTTCTTTCATAGCAAAAGTTATAAACTTTCTGTTAATACCACACTTAAGGTGTGAAAAGCGTCAAAGATATTAACCAAAAAGGAATTATATTTGATTTTCTTGCGTGCCATATATAATTGGATGATTTACATACCGTCATGCATGCCATGGGCCCTTTTAAAATGACAATATTTTTTTGTTAAATTTTGGCACGCTTCTTCTGCTTTCATGATCAGTATTTGTTAGAAAACTTTTCAAGACTTGTTCCACACAGGACTGGATTTTATACATCTTCAAAATTCTTTGAGAAATGATAATAATGGACTTCAATCCTTCTCATGACCCCGTCATCTTGCCCTCAAATGGTTATTTTATTCCAGAGTGAGTGCAAGACACACATTAATAAATCAAAAAGATATAACAATATATCATTGATGTATCACAATTTTAATTATTTTCAATACATTGATTTTATATTGAGAATAATAACTATACTAATTAAAAAATCACAATTTATTTATATATTCCATCTTTAAAAGTATGAATAATCTTGATGGTTACTGCAATCTTTAATATTTAAAATTCAAATATTGTTTCTGAAAACAATCACCATAATGAAATTAGTCATTACTCATCACAAAAAGTCTCCAGTATATATAGTTATACAAAAGTGCAAAACATTGTTTTTAAAATTTTAATCCAAATTGTTGTCTTTTTGTTCCAGCTTTGAGTTCAGATTTTTTCATTTTGGTAGAAATATATATTTTTCTCGTTTTTTTAATGAGAATATTAACTTAACAATTTGGACTTGCTGATCTTTCGGAAGAGTTTTTGCTATATGAAGTCCCTACTAGTTTTAGATAATCTAAATGCATAATTAAAGGAAACATCAACAGCATATTTCATTTATATTGTTATTTTTTTACTAAAACATATCCTAATAAATACCCTCAAATTACCATTATGTTCAAGGTTACAAAACACATGTATTTTTCAAAATCATTTATCATTTTTTATGTTTCTAAAACTGCAATTCATAAACAAACTGAAAGTGCTACCAACCTGAAGATAGTATGTTTTTAATTAACTCATTCACCCCTGAAGTTTAATAATGAACTATTCCAACCTTTGAATTGGAAGAGTTCAAATGTGTCTTCAGGGGTGAATGAGTTAAGTTAATTCCTATTAGAACTGTGTAGTGTGTAAAGCAATGTATAGTTTCATTGAAGGGAATCATTTCATATGTGAGAGTTTGACTAATTGAAACTCAACGAACATTTTTGTTGTTTTACAGGTCACACATTCCATGAGACACTGGACTATATATCGTCAGTGCGAGACGAGAGAGTCCAGTACCTTGACCCCCCAGCTTGGGACAAATGTGGGCGCCCTAAAAATGGGTTTGTCACCCTGGAGGACGGGAGGCACATGTGTGCCAGGTATCGGGAACCTCACAACAAAATGGTGCTTGGTAAGACTTCAAATTTGGCAGACCATTCTATAGCAGACTTATTAAATATTAAAACAGAGTGGAAGATGGCATCCATCAAAAAGATTAAAATTAAACATTTACTTTAATTTTTCTTTAACTACAAGCGAATAAACCACAACAAATGGCAGTTTTACAAATTTAAAATGGCAATATTTTTTTTTTTTTTGTGGAATCTCATGCAAAAACTTTAAATTAAATGAGGCACATGAGTAACATTTCAAGTTTTATATGGTTATTATTCTTTGTTGTTACCTTAGCATTGTGTCGGAAATTTGAAATGTAATGTCGCTGACCTGAAAACAATGCTAGTTATCAAGCAGAATACAGGGTTAATTAACTAATCACTTATATTAAGCTTTATGTGAATAGGAGTATCTGAAATCAACACGATGCCAAACAAATCAGCTTGCCCAACGTTGTTAACTCACTTACCTGACCAAATGTTTCTTGCCAAACAGGTGAGGTACTGTCTTTCTACCTGTCTCGGCTCCTAGGATTGGACAACGTGCCAGCAGTCGTTTTATCTGTCACCAATCACACCTCCCCTAGGTGGCTTGCAACCAACTACAGTAGGGTCGACTGGAAAGACGGCAAGGTCGTCGCTCTTATCCAATGGATACCTAATATGGAAAGCTCTCGGTAAATTAACGGTCATTACAAATTCAAATTTAAACGGGTGTAGTAATCTCAAGCCGATTGAAACTGTTAAATTCATTTTCAAATGTTTTCGAAAAATATATGATTGAACTTTTTTTTTGCGTAAGTCATCTCAGGATAATCATCATACATTATGGAGGACAAGGACAATTTGTTTATAAGATTAAGTAATTATGAAAACATGAAAGATTTAAATTTTACCTTATTCTGTTATGATACTGATGGATTTTGATACAAATACAGTCTGTATATCAGTGATGGGTACATTCATATACTTAAGGATCCCTGTCCCACTGCACATCCGTTAAGGATCCCTGTCCCACTGCACACCCGTAAAGGATCCCTGTCCCACTGCACACCCGTTAAGGATCCATGTCCCACTGCACCGTTTTTTCCCTATGTACAGTTACCTCCCCTTAACTTCCGTTTGGATATAATTGAAGTACACGTAACTGGGCTGGGTTAGTTCCCAGTGAATGTTTGAAGAACTCACAAAGACTGTACAAATCAGTTCATGTTTATTCTTGCACTTATATCATCAAATTCCATGAATCAATATCTGTCCGTTTCATCTTTTACATGTATATCCTGAATTCTGTAACAGATACAAATAAGACACATTTAGATGACATACATATCTCTTACATCTATATTTACACCTATACTTGCATGCATACATACATTATCATACATACATTATCATACATACATTACATACATACGTCCCTATTTATTCAATGTTACTTCAAATAATCTATGAAATAATCATTCTAACAATACACAATATGTTAGATTTATTAACCTTTACACAATATATATTTACACTTGTAAATCTTGGATCAATAGTCTAAGGGGAGATAATCTACCCTCAGCAATACATTTAGCATTAACTTGGAATGATACTCAAAATACAAACTTCGCAATAATATATAGATACATGTGTACCTGGCTATGGGCCGAATTCCTAGACTCTTCCGGAATGTAATCAATATTCAGTCGACCCAGGGTCCTATGCATAAATAAAATACTACATGTTACAATGGTTCTAATTACTCTTGAAACATCTTCACCAAAATAAAACTAATATATGTTACAAGATATCTTATCAATCTCAGTTACTGCAGAATTACAAGAAATGCATGAAAATAGTTTATGTTCAAGCAGTTTAACTTTTTACAACATATTTGCATTACTTTAAATTCAATTTTCAATCCTCCAACATTTTGTCAGACTCAATTACATTCAGAAGGTAGCAGTTACATATTTTACAACATTATACAAACTTCATGTTAATAGAGAAGAAAAAATAGAAACTTACAGGAGTATGAAGCTATGTCCAGGTTCAGCAAAACGTAGTAGAATAGTAGGCCCAAGTGGCTTCTCCAAGATATGTTTAGTTCATTATCTCAACCAATGGTATCATCATCTTATGTCAGGTGACCAATTAGAAGGTTCCACTTATACCTATACAGGTAAAGTGGGCTCACCACCACTCACACACGCTCACCTTTCAGATCACTCTAGCTACAGGTAAATACACACACAATGACATATACATGGACAATACTTGGACAACACATTGTGCTTGGTGAAAGGTAAAATGATGCACTGATGATGATGCTAATTGATGCTAATAAAATAATACAACACTTAGAATTAAAACTTACTATATACACTCTTAAGATTTTAACCCTGCCACATACAGCTTGGCCAGGCCACTTTCGTTGAGCTGCTAGCTCAATCAGATAAAACCATAGCATAACACTTCCCAGTCTAGGGTTCCAATCCCAGTCTAGGGTAACAATCCCAGTCTAGGGTTCCAATCCCAGTCTAGGGTTCAATCCCAGTCTAGGGTTCCACTCCCAGTCTCGGGTTCTAATCCCTGTCTAGGATTAAATCCCAGTCTAGGGCTCAATCCCAGTCTAGCGTTCAATCCCAGTCTATGGCTCACTCCCAGTCTAGGGTTACGATCCCAGTCTAGGGTAACAATCCCAGCCTAGGGTTCCAACCCCAGACTAGGGTTCAATCCCATTCTAGGGTTCCGATCCCAGTCTAGGGTTCTAATCCCAGTCTAGGGTTAAATCCCAGGCTAGGGTTCAATCCCATTCTAGGGTTCCAATCCCTGTCAAGGGTTCAATCCCAGGCTAGGGTTCCAATCCCAGGCTAGGGTTCCAATCCCAGGCTAGGGATCAAACCCAGTCTAGGGTTCCGATCCCAGTCTAGGGATCAATCCCAGTCTCGGGGTCTAACCCCAGTCTAGGGTTCCAATCGCAGTCTAGGGTTCAACCCCAGGCTAGGGTTCAAACCCCGTCTAGGGGTCCAAACCCAGTCTAGGGTTCCACTCCCAGTCTCGGGTTCTAATCCCCGTCTAGGGTTCAATCCCATTCTAGGGTTCCGATCCCAGCCTAGGGTTCAATCCCATTCTAGGGTTCCAATCGCAGTCTAGGGTTCAAACCCAGTCTAGGGTTACGATCCCAGTCTAGGGCTCCAATCCCAGTCTCTGGTTCTAATCCCAGTCTAGGGCTCCAATCCCAGTCTCGGGGTCTAACCCCAGTCTAGGGATCAATCCCAGTCTAGCGTTCAATCCCAGTCTTGGGTTCCATCCCAGTCTAGGGTTAAATCCCAGGCTAGGGATCAAACCCAGTCTAGGGTTCCAACCCCAGACTAGGGTTCAATCCCAGTCTAGCACCACCAAACTTTTACACTCAAAACACTGTTGTTGGTTATATTTTGTTTATTTCATATTTACGTAAGGTTTGATTTTCTTTTCAGAAATGATTTATCAAAGCAAAATAATAATGACAAATTGATGAAGCCTTTATTTTTATAGTTAATTGTATCATAAAGAAATCTATATTCAGTCCACGTCTTAAGAAGCTTGAGTATTATCAAAAACAGAAACACAAATTGTAAAACGTGTCATATAAAATGTTCTCATTTCTGTTGCAGCTCTCTAGTCAAAATACCTCAGTTTATTCTGAACAAATATGAGCAGAAATCTGTGATAAATAGAGCATCATTAAAGAATTCCAACCTCACCACATCTCAACTGTCACAACTATTCCAGTGGGGAGGCATGATCATGTTTGACTACCTCACTGGCAACTACGACAGGTAAGGGCAGACACCGAAAAATTAATGTCTGCATCCTCGGATTGAAGATTTATATAAACTGACGAATTTCACTTTTTATCATGAAAAAACAAAAAATTGCCAATATTTTTTTTTGGTGATATCAAAGACAATGAGATTGTGAAAACTTCAAATTCACAACAAAGTATTTGAGACCTACTATTTAGTAATAACAATGTTTCATTTTTTTGTATGATTTTACCACAGAAAGCAAATTAAATGTCAATTTTGAGAAAAGTATGAGTGAACTCTTGTCATTTTATATTGAGTATTTAGATGTCAATTTATTTTTTTAAGAAAAAAGATACAAGATAAATGATGGGTACAAATTTAAAGGTAGGATACAACCTTAAGGGAAATAACACTAGTCCAAACTTATTTTATGATACTTAAATGTTTTCAATTGGGTTTTCAAGAGTTCATCTAATTACCTTTTACCACTGTGTGGGTAACTAGGGACAAGGGGAGATAGCTATTACTGTACTTTGTTAATATGATTTAGTGTAATTTAGACAGAGATACATATATATACCAGAAAAAGGATGGCTTGTTTTAATCTTAGATGCTACCTGACATAAATCTCTTTTCCAAAGGAATTTCAAACTAAGAATTAAATCTATAAAATATCTTTAAACGGATAGTAATTCCAATTTGGTTCATTATTACAGGATACTCCGAAATATTTGTTGATGATATTTTCTTTTTATATGAAAGAATACTTTAGCATAACACAACTAACTGGTCAAATGTGTAAAGTAACATACCACATTAAGGTAGATAACTCTAACACAAACAAAAGGTATAGTGAGTAACATAGTATACACCCTTAAGGAATATAACTCTAATGCAAATGACAGGTATAATGTGTAAGGAAGTATACACCCATAAGAAAGATAACTCAACACAAACGACAGGTATAATGTGTAAGGTAGTATACACCCATAAGAAAGATCACTCAACACAAATGACAGGTATAATGTGTAAGGAAGTATACACCCATAAGAAAGATAACTCAACACAAACGACAGGTATAATGTGTAAGGTAGTATACACCCACAAGAAAGATAACTCTAACACAAATGAAAGGTATAATGTGTAAGGTAGTATACCCCCTTAAGAAAGATAACTCTAACACAAATGGCAGGTATAATGTGTAAGGTAGTATACCCCCTTAAGAAAGATAACTCTAACACAAATGGCAGGGATAATGTGTAAGGTAGTATACACCCACAAGAAAGATAACTCTAACACAAATGGCAGGTATAATGTGTAAGGGAGTATACACCCTCAAGAAAGATAAATCTAACACAAATGACAGGCATAATGTGTAAGGTAGTATACACCCACAAGAAAGATAACTCTAACACAAATGGCAGGTATAATGTGTAAGGTAGTATACACCCACAAGAAAGATAACTCTAACACAAATGACAGGAATAATGTATAAGGTATATTGTACAACCTTAAGGTATATAACTCTAACATAAACAAAAGGTATAGCGAGTAACATAGTATACACCCTTAAGGAATATAACTCTAATGCAAATGACAGGTACAATGTGTAAGGTAGTATAAACCCTTAAGAAAGATAACTCTAACACAAATGGCAGGGATAATGTGTAAGGTAGTATACACCCATAAGAAGGATAACTCAACACAAATGACAGGTATAATGTGTGTAAGGTAGTATACACCCATAAGAAAGATAACTCTAACACAAATGACAGGAATAATGTATAAGGTATATTGTACAACCTTAAGGTATATAACTCTAACATAAACAAAAGGTATAGTGAGAAACATAGTATACACCCTTAAGGAAGCTAACTCTAATGCAAATGACAGGTACAATGTGTAAGGTAGTATACCCCCTTAAGAAAGATAACTCTAACACAAATGGCAGGTATAATGTGTAAGGTAGAATACACCCTCAAGAAAGATAACTCTAACACAAATGGCAGGTATAACGTGTAAGGTAGTATACCCCCTCAAGAAAGATAACTCTAACACAAATGACAGGAATAATGTATAAGGTATATTGTACAACCTTAAGGTATATAACTCTAACATAAACAAAAGGTATAGCGAGTAACATAGTATACACCCTTAAGGAAGCTAACTCTAATGCAAATGACAGGTACAATGTGTAAGGTAGTATAAACCCTTAAGAAAGATAACTCTAACACAAATGACAGGAATAATGTATAAGGTATATTGTACAACCTTAAGGTAGATAACTCTAACATAAACAAAAGGTATAGTGAGAAACATAGTATACACCCTTAAGGAAGCTAACTCTAATGCAAATGACAGGTACAATGTGTAAGGTAGTATAAACCCTTAAGAAAGATAACTCTAACACAAATGACAGGAATAATGTATAAGGTATATTGTACAACCTTAAGGTATATAACTCTAACATAAACAAAAGGTATAGTGAGTAACATAGTATACACCCTTAAGGAAGATAACTCTAATGCAAATGACAGGTACAATGTGTAAGGTAGTATACACCCTTAAGAAAGATAACTCTAACACAAATGACAGGTATAATGTATTAGGTTTATAACAATAATGAATACCTCTAACATAAGTCACTACTGTATATTGCGAAAGGTCTGGTAAAACTTGAAGGGTATTTGTTGTGCAGCTTGTGTATGTAGTAAATTTTGCATCTGAAAGAGCAACCCCTTCTCACGATAAATATTTACTATGAAGACAACAAATTATTGAAAAAATAATTATCAAATATTAATTTTAATCTTCTTAACTTTTCTTGCAGGGTTGCCAGCATGCAAGATGCAGCATACAAGGAGAAGAAGCCAAGCATTATTTCTGAAAATATTAGAAATCTCAGAAAATCTATAAAAACTTCCAAACTGTGGTTAATAGACAATGAAAGTGGACTTTTAGATGCATACGATTTAATGTACCATAATGGCAATGGTTACGGTGGGGAAAAATTCATTAAATTCCATCGTGACATGCTGCAGACATTTTGTGTGTTTCCAAGAACAATCGTAGAGTCACTAGTCAGACTTAATACGATGCTACGCCCAGAGGAAGTGCTTCTGGAGTTTGCTCGTAAACATGAACCCTTAGTGGATGCGTTTCAAAAAGATTCCATTTTCAGACTTTTCCAGACGAGATTTCGAGAGAGAATATCAGAAGTGTCCAATTGGGTTAAAACATGTCATTCAAATATTGAGAATGAGTCAAGCTGACAATGTGCTACACATTAATAACAACTGAATACAACCAGGATTAAATTGTATCAAGCATTGTTAGCTTAATAACACATCAAGGTCAATTCGGTTCAGTGATACTTTCATAATGTTTACAATTAAAAAAAAATGTACAGTTGTACATGCCATGGAATTTAATATCAACTTGATCAGAGAAAGTCTATGAAAGAAACACTTATCATTCCCGCTGAACTATTAAATAAAATTGAATTCTAAAATTGTGTTTCTGTATATGTATTGCCGAGCCATTGAAGAGCAATGCATCATGCACATTTGCCCTAAAATATTAAAGATTGGTAAGCTTTTATTTTTTTTTGTTAAATAATATCTTTTCAAAAACTCGGAAAATTATTTTCAAGGATAAAATGTGCCAAATGTTCAGATAACCAGTATAACTCTTTTAGATATATAGTTCAGACTTTTTAATTTAGATAACTTTGAAATGAAGTACTATATTGTAATTTGTTTTAAACTAATTATGCTATGAGCGACGGTCGTCCTGGTGGTGTTGATGAAACTGTGATATTTTAAACTATAAATTAATCATGTTCCATATTCTATCCTGCATTGCAACAAATGTTAACTAGAAACCTAACCAACTTAATATCAACTTAATTTATAATTATTCTTCATGAATTTATTTTTCACAAAAATCTAGGAAATACAAACACATGAACTTTTTTATCAAAATACTGAGATTCAGTTGTATTTTATTGTGAAAAGGTTGATTAATTGTAGTTCTCCAAAATCTTCAATTAAGACTATTGTACTTTCTCTTTGTTAATACCAAAATATTCTTAAATAAAAGCATGCCATCTAGAGAAGTGTCCATCCAATTTTTTGGTAAAAAATATGAAGCTTATTAAAACAATCTGTTCAAACATTTAAATCTAACAGTATGAAAATATATTAATAATTATGTTAATAACACCACAAACATCTGATCAAACTACAGCACAGAGAGGCTGATTTCATGACAATTGTAAATTATTATAAGCGAAGGTTTTCTGTATTACAAAATTAAATGAAGCTCTGGTCCATTTATCAGGATGCATCTGGTGTTTAAATTATTTTACTTTGAAACAACTATTAAATTTACAAATTACTCGATTATGCATATCAACCTTCAGCAACATGTTTATAATTTATGAATATTACTATTACTATTAATAAGATAAACCTATAATACTTGAGATTTCTTGGGATATTCTTTTTTTAGAGTTTTAGAGACAAGAGGAGATAACTCCAACACTACTACTGTAATGTGTATATAATCTGTAAGCTTGGAGGAATGTCTCTAGCTTGACATGTGCTAGTCAAATAATGTATTTTTACATCAATTGGTGCTTATTGTACCATCGTTAAATTCACTTATGTTTTAAATATTTCTGGACGAGATTTTTTCATCCTCCATAATTGGGACCTGCTGAGTCTCGATTGTTGTATTTGAAATATCATGAGGGCGAGTTGTTTACATTTACTCATTCACCCCTTAACTTTCATAATGAACTATTCCAACCTTTGAATTGGAAGAGTTTAAATGTGTCTTCTGGGGTGAATGAGTTAAATTAAAATAAATGAAAACCTGCCTACACTGAACCTTTACCAATTAAGAAACCTGAGCTAAACCAGACTTCCTGCTAGGGACCACTGAATAGTTCTGTATAAACCAGAGTAAACTACAGATCTGGGTAGTGTTCAATTTAGACGGATATTACTATTTATTGTCAAAAGTGTTGTTCTCCATTAATATTTCTTATTGATGGATTAAATCTTTTAATGATTTCTTTTTCATTTGCTCAGTTGACTTACAGTTATCAAACAACATGCAATATTCAGATGCATTTTGCAATGAATTTACAAAATCAACATGCAGAAATATTAAAACATGTTGAACAACTTTACCTATTAAAAAGAATTCTATCAATAATAGTCTACATACCATACACAAAAGTTGTTGTTTTTAACAAAACAAACTTTTACACAAAACAAACAAATCAAGGAAATCCAAGATAATAAATATTGTTTACAAATTGCTATTTCAAATTGTGATGAGTTTTAAAAATAGCCATATGCTATATACATATTTGGACATAAGAAATCCAAAATACTATGATATTGAAAAAATTAACCTTTAATTAGGTTATTTTCATCTCAAGATTTCTAATTTTGAAAATTGTTTGTCTTTTTAGGAATCCCATTTTTAAGTATAGTAAGAAATTGACACATTTTCCATTTTGATGTGAATTTCGAATGCAGTCCTGCTGTAGAGTTATTAATACATTCTCAAATATGTGTAATATCTGATGGACTGTATTCGCTGAAATTAGCACCACTTCCCCTATAAGTGTCCCCCTCCCCATTTTCTAGAAGGAATTGAAATAATATTGACCCTGTCCCCCTCCCAGACCTGAGAAAACTCAGTCAATGATTTCTAGTCCTTACACTTCAACTCATTCACCCCTGAAGACACATTTTAAATCTTCTAAATCGAAGGTTGTAAGAGTTCATTATGAAATGTCAGGGGTGAATGAGTTACCGATCTATGACTAGTGATCAATGCTAGTCTTCCCGTGAGAGCGGATGAAACATTTGATTTCCAAACCGCAAGCCCCACTTGAATATGTAATATGTCCTTCAGTGAAAACAAGGGTTAAAGTTACATAACTTATATTTCATTATCCTAATACCCCCCCCCCCCCCCCCCAAAAAAAAAAGAAAATTACATAAATGCCTGGGCGCTAATTGCAGCAAATACAGTTATATGGTCTTTGGTACCTAATATTCATAAAAATTGAGACTTATGACACCAAAATTCATTGAAGAATATCACTATATTACAATTTTTCTTCCCTATTAAATAAGCATTTAGAATTATCTAAAATATCCAAATTTTAAGTCAAATTTAATAACAATCAATACAGGAATATAAAAGGCCATATTCCACAATGTGTACTTGTGAGTTTTTCTTGGAACTTGTAACATTTTTTAGTTTTTGTTGGAACTTGTAACAAGTTTTACCATAGTAATGTTTCCTGTCTGATACATTATTTGAATATGTTGAACGAATTGTTGAGATTTAAAAAAATATATATGTGAAGAATAAAATTCTTATGTCAAATTTTGTTTTTTGTTTTTGTATTTTCCTTGTCATTCGTGATGTAGCGATTGATATGTTTATAAGTAATCTGACCAGAATTGCATACTTCCTGTCCACGTGACTATGTCCGTGAGCTGACAAATCATCTAATTCGTACATGCTTTTGTAACAGGAAAGAGAACAATGTGTTCCTAGGTTCCTAGTCGGACGCTCTACCACTGAGCTAAAGGGATATTCCCCTCTAGCTTGAAGCTAGAAGGCGACATTAATCCTATGTACAATTACAATCTGCCTCACTACTCCCCCTTTAGAAATGTGTTCGCCCTCGAACGCCACAACACTGTTTCTAACTCCCTGTCACCACAGGGAGGGCCACCGACACCAGGAGGGTTTAGTGATAAGGAGGTTAAAAACAGGCTTAGAATTATTAGGAATAACCACGGAATTAGATTGTTATCTAAGTCCGTGGAATAACATACGGAATAAGTACTTGAAATTTCTACATGAGTTATCATAAATGAAGTACCTACATTTCAATAAATGAGTTGCGTTTTCTAACCTAAAATCGTGCTGTTTTCTTCCGCCATTTTCTTCAGCCAAACAATCCAATTACTACTACGTGCACATCCGGGGTTTGTTTCAATTTGCATCTGCATACTCGGGGGGAGGGGTCATGGGTATCCTACAGAATTGTCTCACGTAACCTTCGCTGTCTTCAATCGGGTATGGTCGGCACTTTCCGGAAACGAGAAATACTTTCGCTTTATGTTTTTTCCTTTCTTTTTAATTCAACCTAAGGCTGCATGCAGATTAGCCTCATCGGTAGTAAAAAATAAAGAATATTTTCCCATGTGCAGCCGTCAAATTTTTACTTTTAAAAAACCTTATCGCAGAATTGGTACGGTTGTTTTTCTGATAAAGAGCCTGTTTGTGGACAGACAACGGGTACTCACGTGCAAAGCTTTTTCGGTAGCAGCCATTCTTTAGAATTATCAAATTTTAGCTCACCTGGCCCAAAGTAGTCGGCAACTTCTTAATTTAGACGACTTCTTCTAAATAACCAGAAGGCTCAGCTATAGGGTAATTATATTTGGCAAGTAGGAAGTTGGGATAAATGACCTTCATCCATATTCGAAGTCAGAGGGGTAAAATGTGTTATACAATTCAAACAACTTTTCTGGATAACCATATATATCGTAGGTTGATGATATTTGGCAAGTAGCAAGCTGGGATAAATGGCTACCAGGTTTGTTCAAATGAATGACCTTCATCAATATTCAGTGTCGCAATGGACTGCTAACATTTCCTCATATAAATTACCTTGACTTTCTTTCAAGAGCACAAGGGTCAAATGTATTTAAAATGATTTTTCAAGCAACTTTTTATGAATAGCCAAGTGGCCGAGAGTAAAACTATTTGGTCAGAACTAGGTACCTGGGATGGATTGCTATAATAATTTCCTCGAATAAGTGCATTTAACCTTTCTTCAAGGCCAAAGTGGTCAAATATATAAAAA
>NW_018408465.1:1717737-1730890 GCF_002113885.1 Mizuhopecten yessoensis
TCTAGCGTACTCTGTATAACTTATCTCTAGCGTACTCTGTATAACTTATCATCTAGCGTACTCTACAGAACTTTCCTCTAGCGTACTCTGTATAACTTATCTCTAGCGTACTCTGTATAACTGATCATATAGCGTACTCTGTATAACTTATCTCTAGCGTACACTGTAGAACGTATCTCTAGCACACTCTACAGAACTTATCTCTAGCGCACTTTGTGAAAGTAACTCCAGTGTACCATGCAGAATTGATTTCTAGTGTAATCTGCAGAACTTATATATTTGTATCTTTATATGTATTTGTTTTCTTCAAAAACTGTTTTGGTGATCAAGTTATTGTATATACATACATAATCACGACTACAGCCTTCAATCCATATGGATATGTTTCAATTGTGAGTCATTCATAGTTTATTTCTATGTATAATCAAGCATCGTAAAAATTCCAAGTGGTACACATTTGAAGACAAAATTCCTGTTAAAAATTCCATTTTAAAACTTCCCTGTTAAAATTTCCTTGTCTATATGTTCTTACGGATTCACATTATTCTGCTTATGACTACGGCGTTTTTTCAAACCTGGTTTTACTTATGTGTTAATCAATAAATTCGAAAATCATTGATGTACATTGTCACAACATGGACCTACACATCCCTGCATTAGGTAACGAAATATCGGATTATGCATACTCTTGTATCAAATATGTTTCATCGAGTGTAAAACACATTGCATAATATTATGTAATCGCTATCACTTTATAATAATCTCAAGTTTTCTACTCAACGTATACTTGACCCTCTTACTTGTAGCACTATCTCACGTGATATGTCTGGTGGTTTATTTCAGCACCACTACACGCCTAGTCACCATGAGACTACCACGTGACCTATGGTCGTCATCAAAAGGTGAAAGCAAACCAGATTGTTCTGCTGTTCAGTTGTAAGATGTTCCGAGCACGACCGTATAACTTTGGGCTGAGGATAATCTACAACAGACCAAATACATAGACAGTCTATGTATTTATCATCATTTAGCGAAGTTTTGATAATGTTACCAGGTAAGTCGATTTATTCCGAAGTTTTAAACGGGTTTACTATATTTCTCTGCATTATTTGATACTTTTAACACCTATAAATACAAATACCTGCTACTCATTTTCTGGGTTTCCCCCCAATTATAATGGTATCCAATAACAGCAACATCCTATATCCGGCTATACATTATGTAATCCTTTGAGAGGTAAATGAAATCCTGTATTAAATCTTTTGAACAAAAAGGAGTAGCAGAAAATGCAAAGAGAATAATATGTCCGTATGCTCGTTTTTATGCTATGATAAGTCAAAGGTTTCAGTTTGACAAAATATATGATTTTTAGTCCATTTTGTTTTGTTTTTACCATTTACAGAACAGATTATTACAATATCTTATTATATGTACATATGTATATAAAAAGTAGTATTTTATTTCAAATTATGGAAGTAAAATTTCTTAAATTTTTTAGCTATTTTTGTTACAGATTTAACGTTTGATCTAAAATGTTTTGCTATCATTTTTTTTTTTAAATATTTAATGGATCAAAATAAAATGTGTTTCACTTTCTAAAACAGTCACAAAAGATAGGAATCCGAGTACAACATGTACGTGCTCCTTTTTTGTTCATTGTATTTTTTGTTATCATTCACATTTTTCGGGATCAAAAATTAAAGAATTACAAACAATATATAGATTTCCACTTTGTTTCATATCCATCATATTGAACATCATCAAGTTGTACAGCAAAAAAAAATTAAAAAAAATACCTACAATTAAAAAAAGGCGACACAATGATGATTTAAGTGATCAATCTAGTGTCGAAAAAGTTTTAATATTGGCCTTCCGTGAGGTGCAAGAAATACACATTTTCAAAATATCCGCGGAACTGGAGGTTTTTAAAGTTTAAAAAAAAGTTCTACCAACAACAGGCATCTTCTTTTTTTATAAAGTTTTCAAATGCATGTTTGCTTTAAAAATTGAACATAATTTGTTTAATATTTCAAAAAACCTTTACACGAGATCAAAACGAGACTTAAACGCGATTTAAACCTCATAAGAGTACATCTTTAATATTTTCGGATACCCTTAACTGGTACCAATTCCTGTAAGAATACACCATTGTAGATGTAATACTTATGTATACTTATTAATGTTTAAATACATGTATGTCTACTTAATCAGAAACTTCAGTCAGAAAGTTTTCTTTCTTTATTACAGAATATATTCCGAAGAAAGTCATGCTGGATTCTAGAGAGAGTGAGAGGATTTCCATGCTTCTATCAACACATCTGGAAAGAAAGTTTACGGGAACAAAGGAGGAGGTGGACATCAGGAGGAGGGTAACAGTCTTAGGCGAATATTTAGACCAGATGGAGGTTACATGTGGAAGCCATGGAGAGGGATTTCGTCTAAGAGGTTCAGATATAGACGGAATGCTTGCAGACATGACCGTTGCAGTGATTTACCCTAATCAGTTTATTTCTCGCAATATGGCAAGCAAAACAATTCTTTACATAAGAGAGGCAGACTGTCGCCCTGGCTATGTCCACTTACAGTTCGGTCAGATGGGACAGGGATGTAGAAAACGGTTATTTGATTCACTTGTTAGAGTTGGAAATTCAACGTTTCTTTCCAGTGGTATGTACAGAGAGCTAGCTGTCAATTTTTTCAGTGATTATGCAGGTAAAACCCTAGAATCCAATGGGCCCAGTTGTACAGTAAACTCACATGGATATACTAGTATGGACATTGTTTGGTCTTTGTTTTGTTACAGTTGGCCAAAGGAGGCTAATGAATGGAGGACACGTACACGTCTTTATGGATGGCCATGTCAAACCTTGATTGATAATATTGTAGACAGTGGATTCTTTCTCGTCCCAGTTGGCGATAAATGTTCTGAGAACACATTTTTACAATGGAGAATATCCTTTGCAAAAGCAGAGAGGTCTTTAGTTCACTCCTTTACACACATCCAATTCAAAGTATATGCTTTGCTGAAATATTTCTTAACACAAATAAAAGGCACGTTAGCAGACACCATTGGGGATGATGACATCCTGTGTTCGTATTTTTTAAAAATAGTCATGTTTCATGCAATAGAGAATACCAGCCACAAGTTCTGGCAAGAGAAAAACTTATTTTATTGTTTTTGGTTTTGCTTCAATATACTGATTGCTTGGGTCAGGGCTGGATACTGTCCAAATTACTTCATCCCAACCAACAACTTATTTAAAAGGAAAGTCCATGGACAACATCAGCAAATTCTGTTAGACGTTTTAAACAACTTTTATCAGATGAAATGGATGTGTCTTTCAGTAGGAAACCACTTCGATCCAATATGGTGGCATCTTTGTAATATCTCAAATCAAGCTGAACTTTTACGTCCCAAAACCGAGCAGGATATTGTTTTCCAACAGGATATAAATATTATTGACTCTTTAAGATTTAATAGTGGCATTGCCAATCGAACTACCCTGAGGAAAGCACTCAAGGTACTATCAACATCGAAGTCAGATCTTGATGAATTTTTCACATACCATCATATTACGGAATACCTTTATAAAATCGCATCAGATCAGATTTATCCAGATCACGTGATTGCTACAGACAACAAGACCAGGTACAGAAGTCTAAGGAAATGCAAGCACTGGATGATTCCCAGAGCATCAATGGGTACAGAACTGTTGTATTTGGCAACGTGTCACTTTCTCCTAGGAACTTTCAGTAAAGCTCTGGATATGTGCAAGCAAATGACAAAACTAGCATCATATTTTACACTAAGTTATCCTAACCTGCATACTTTTGGGTATTGTCAATCTGGTCAGGTATTGGGTAGACTGCAACAAATCTTCACAGCCGAGTTATTTTTTCATGATCAAGGGATTTATCTTCCTCATATTTGTCTGGAAATGAAAAGGCCCACAGAGTACCCACCACTGCCGTATGCTGTGTTCCTGTCCTTTCTGTGTTGTCATGAGCTTGGAGACGCCAGAGGACGTGATGCAGCATTACGCCAGCTGACAGAGGTCCAGTGTGATACTATTCAAGGAGGACACAGATACTGGATAGTCCACACTTTCCTGGGGATCTGTTACCAGATGCTCGGCGACAATCACAGGGCCATCAGGGCTTACTGGGATTCAGCACAATCAAAGGCTATTTTTCAAGGGAAGAATCCCGCCATGAAGAGAATAGCTATAGTTTATCTATGTATGTATGCTTCACATAGGTCTGACAGAGGATAGTTATGGTGTATGTATGTTTCACAGAAGTTTATTATACGATAAACGGACAGAGGATAGCTGTGGTGTATCTATGTATGTATGTTTGTCTCACAGAGGTCTATAACACGATAACCGGACAGAGAATAGCTATAGTGTATCTATTTATGTATGGCTCACAGAGGTCTTACAGAGGATAGCTGTGGTGTATCTATGTATGTATGTTTGTCTCACAGAGGTCTATTACACGATAACCGGACAGAGAATAGCTATAGTGTATCTATTTATGTATGGCTCACAGAGGTCTAACAGAGGATAGCTGTGGTGTATCTGTGTATGTATGTTTGTCTCACAGAGGTCTATTACACGATAACCGGACAGATAATAGCTATAGTGTATCTATTTATGTGTGGCTCACAGAGGTCTAACAGAGGATAGTTATAGTGTATCTATTTATGTATGGCTCACAGAGGTCTAACAGAGGATAGCTGTGGTGTATCTGTGTATGTATGTTTGTATCACAGAGGTCTATTACACGATAACCAGACAGTATATGTCTCATGGACATTTGACAGAGGATAACAGTGTTGTATATACGCATATCTCAAAAAGAATTTTAACAACTCATTGCCCATAACCTTTATTAATTTTGATAAGAAGAGATGAATACAAAAGTGAATTAATTTGTATGTACGTTTAATGTCGATAGGTATTGTATTCAGATCAACTGGTTTGTTCAGCTTTGTAAATATTATCAGTTATACATGTACATTAAACAATGTCATCATAAATACATTTGTATGTCTTTGTGTATAACGTTACATTCAGTTATGATTTGGGGCAGATATAATTATGTTAAGCTCACATATTTGAATCAATTCAATAAATAGTAATAATATCCAATTTGTTGTGCTTGTTTTAACTTTAGTGATGGTTTGATATTTGAGGTGTACAGAACAGTTCAGATCTTTATATTTTCTCTCTACTTCAAAGAAACCTATTTCTTTCCTGGCACTTCGCTCGGCAAAGACTCCCATTTGGCCTTGGTTTTCAACGTCCGCCCAAGCGGGGTAGGTAGTTGTTTTGTTCCCAAACTGTCTAATATGAGAGGCGTTAAAATGGTAGTTGGAATTCCCTGCTAATCGATCAGCATTCAGGGCATTGTTGATATTTCAGAGGTTACGCTCTCTTACGTTCTCTGCACTACCGGAATATGTGATGACAGATTCGATGAAAGAATCCCACGGCCGACTTTGAAGTCGTGTGTAGCGCTTTTGTAATCTTAAAATGACAGGCACAAGTCTAGGAACTTAGCAGTTTTGTTTTTTTACCCGAAACCAGTCAATTAGGTGGCCGCATGCCGTCAATTTTGCCATGAAATATTCCAGGGGTGCAGAGAGTGTAAGTGTGTGTAAACACTGGAGAAACAACTATACATTTAAGGGTACCCACATCTATTGGTTCGCCCATTCTTAGTATAGTGTGACCAAGTGGAATACCGGGCTGGATACCTTTGGCATGGTAGCATTTAACTGACTGCATCCGATCCGAACTACCATAAGGAGGCAAGTACACCAACATACAACCTCAAAGATAAACACCACACACATGGTGTAATTTGCTTAAATGGCCTTACCTGTAATTCAGACGTTAAACAAAAAAAATATGTACAAATGACACCATTCTGTAGTTGAGGTACATTGTACATTATTTTTGGTACACAGAACACCCTCAAGTGGTGATACAGTGTGTGTGGTACACAGAACACCCTCTAGTGGTGATACATTGTGTGTGGTACACAGAACTCCCTCTTGTGGTGATACATTGTGTGTGTTGGACAGAACAACCTCTAATGGTGATACATTATGTGTGGTACACAGAACTCCCTCTTGTGGTGATACATTGTGTGTGTTAGACAGAACAACCTCTAATGGTGATACATTATGTGTGGTACACAGAACTCCCTCTTGTGGTGATACATTGTGTGTGTTAGACAGAACAACCTCTAATGGTGATACATTATGTTTGGTACACAGAACTCCCTTTAGTAGTGATACATAATGTTCTGTACATATAACACCCTTTAGTTGTGAAACATTGTGTTTGCTACTCATAACACTCTCTAGCGGTGATACATTATGTGTGGTACACAGAACTCACTCTAGTGGTGATACATCATGTTTGGTACACAGAACTCCCTTTAGTAGTGATACATAATGTTCTGTACATATAACACCCTCTAGTGGTGAAAGATTTGTGTGGTACACATAACACCCTCTAGTTGTGATACATTATATGTGGTACACAGGCCACACTCTAGTGGTGATACATTGTGTGTGGTACACAGAACAACCTCTAATGGTGATACATTATGTGTGGTACACATAATTCACTCTAGTGGTGATTCCTTTTTTCGTGGTACACAGAACAACCTCCAATGGTGATATCTGCTGTGTGGTACATATAACACCCTCTAGTGGTGATACATTATATGTAGTATACAGAACCCACAAAATCCTCCAATTCCGTCTTTGCGTATTGCAGAGTTATCTTCTCTTGTGGGCAGGTATTGATTGTTACGTCACTGGTTGGTGTGAAAACAATACATCGTTTTCTCAAAAATTGATGACGTTACTCTCACAAACCAATGACGTAACAATCAATCCCTGCTCACAAGAGAAGATAACTCTGCAATACGCAAAGACGGAATATGGACACTCTGTTTCAAAGGTTATTTTACAGTTGTTTTTAGTAATCTTTAGATCTGTACATATTTTGATGTCTCCGGATTTACCATCACATCAAATCCATCAATGGACAAGTTTGATCTTCAAATCTTTTGATTAAAAAAACGTCAAAATTGTTTGAAAAATAATTTAAAAAAAATTACTGGTCATTATCAGTATGATTGCGAGTCAATAAACATATCCTAACAAGGAAACCTAAACAGGAATTTTTAACGACGCTTGAATTGTATACCACTTATACTACACTTTGTACAAGTATGTTTCACGATTACATAGAATACAAGGGCACTACGGTTCCCACCCACATACAGACCCACTGCTCCCTACCTCCAGGGCCAACAAGTAGATGAATAAAAGTTGATGACATTGATTCATAATTGTTGCATAAAAATGTTGATAATTAAACACGCTATATGATTTTATATTTGTGTATTAAATCAGTGGAATAAAACAGAAGTTATGTAGAATATTAGTATGAGACGTTCAACATTTAACATGTTAACTTTTTTTATATAAATACAACTGATTAGTACATAGGAAGGAACAAATGTAGTGCAAAGTAAAAATAAAAACAAAACTGCAAACATAATTTTGAAAGGGGATATAGAGCATCAGAAACCACGTTTGTAGGTACACTTTATGTGTAGATATAGTTAACTGTTACGTAGATTATCGCTTAGGTTGTTACCGTTTCATCCGTTATTTAATTTAAGAATATAATCAGATAAAGCTACAATCGGGAACCGTCGGCACTTTCCGTAAACGATAAATATTTGCAAGTTTACAGAAAGTGTCGACAGTCCCCAAATGATAAGCTTGTATGCAATCGGGAACCGTCGGCACTTTCCGTAAACGAGAGAATGTTTTCTCGTTTACGGAAAGTGCCTATATCGCATGCGCCTAGTTGGTAATTCTAGCCATTAATATTTTAGAATACATTTTGCGATTTCTTGATCTAATAAAACAGGATGTGTACGCATCAGGTAAAAACAATCCAAGATCACGGAAAACGCCGGCATTTGAACGGTGTCCACATAGACTGCGGTTAAGAAGAAATAGAGGGGGTCATTAGATTTTTTTATCAATTCAAATGTATTATCACGTGGTTGTGTTCCTTTCAACATTTTTATTTGTGTCTATGATATACAATGTAAACCGATCCCAAATCAATATGCTCCAGTGTCCAAGCCACATCAAATACTTACAAATAAATTATCTCAACTGTCAGCAGAGTTTTTTCCCTGTTTTGTGGGAAGCATTAATGGAAATTTCGAGCGTAGTTTCATTTACAAATCCTTCCTTATAGCACTTGCTCCAGAAGTGCCCAAATGTCAAATAGTCATCCAATAGTTCAGATGCCTGGTAGTTTGAAGGCGCAATAGCCCTGAGACTTGTAGCCCGAAGGTCCAATAATCTAGTGGTAGGCCGGTAGTCCAAATTCTCAATAGTCCAGAAGTCTGGTAGTCCGAAGGGCCGATAGTCAGAATTTTCAATAGACCGGAGTTCAGGTGGTCTGAAAGCCAGATAGTCAAAATTTTCAATAGTCCAGAGGTCTGGTAGTCCGAAGGCCCGGAAGCGAGAATTCTCAATAGTCCAGAGGTCTGGTAGTCCGAAGGCCCCCGATAGTCAGAATTCTCAATAGACTGGAGTTCTGGTAGTCCGAAGGCCCGGAAGGGAGAATTATCAATAGTCCGGAAGTCTGGTAGTCTGAAGGTCCGAAAGTCAGAATTTTCAGTAATTTGGAGGTCTGTTATTCTGAAGGTTCATGGCCAATAGTCAGAGTTCTCAATAGACCGGAGTTCAGGTAGTCTGAAGTCCCGGAAGTCAGAATTTTTAATAGTTCGAAAGTCTGGTAGTCTGAGGTACCGGGAGCCGGAATTCTCAATAGTCCGTAGGTCTAGTAGTCTGAGGGCCCGATAGTCAGAATTATCAGTAGTCCGGAGTTCGGGTAGTCTGAAATCCCGGAAACCAGAATTCTCGATAGACCGGAGTTCGGGTAGTCCGAAGGCCCGATAGCCAGCAGACTCAGTATATATAAAGTCTTTAGCTCTGTGAGTCATAGGCTCGATTGTTCGTTACAGTTACTTTATTTTAGCAAGGTCATGTTTTTTTTCTTGCTTTCTTTCTTTTATTTAAAATATTTTCGCGACAGCAAAATAGTACAAGTACCGAGCGTACACCGATTCAAGATAGTGTGAAATACATGTTCGTACATTGTGTATAGATGTGTAATGATGAACGTCAGACACACGTCTGAGTACACCTATAGAAACAAACATGAACTCATCGGTGGTGCTTGGGGCCCGAAAGGGGAAAACCCTAAGTAGTTTAAACTACTCTTGAAATAGAAATATTTTGACGAAAATAGTTTGCACATGAGTACGCTTTGTAAAAACTACACTATATAGGATTACATTGGCCAGTCATTCATGTATGTCAGTCTAAATCTATTTATCCGTATACGTAAAGCTGTTTGGAGGTAATAAGATTTTAGATAAAAACCCAACCGAAACTGTAACAGAAGGCCCCAAACTGTGGCCTCATTTGGGGTGTAAGGGTACGATGCGGATTTCCTTGGCCTAAACATGCCCCAGACCTGATTTGGTTAAAAACCCTTTACCGTTATTGTAGGTACAGCCTTTTCAGAGTTTACCTTTCTTTTCCGTTTATATAGAGCCCGCCATCTTCGTTCCCAGGGGATTCAGGTCTTCCTTTATACAACGGTCAGACAGTTCCAACATATTAGAATCGGTAATGGTGTAGTTTTAGCACAGATCAAAGAGTTTTAGATTTTTGCACCCCGAGGAAAGAGTTAGTGTTGAATGTTACATAATAGTGAATGAGATGTTAAATTTACAGAATATCGTTTCAATATTAAACGCTGGTGAAAGAAGAGTTTTTAAATCAACTTTCTTTTCATAATGTCCTTACTTTCGGTAACTTTAACAATTCCTGTCTAACTATAAAGTGGTTTTTAGCCCAAAGGGCCAGTGAGCTTATGACATTGTGCCATCCGGCGTCAATGTTTTCTTTAAACAACTTCTTCTCAATAACCAATTGGCCTATGCTAATGTTATCATCAAGCTGGACATCCATGTATATACACGTATATGGTAGACTGTAGAAACTATACACAGCCATGTTAAATTGTCATGGTCAAGGATTTTATCTCGGCACTCGGGGACACTCACAGGGCTTTCATGGATTACTGGTATTCGGCACAATCAAAGACTGATTTTAATGAGTGGGATCCTGCCATTGATAGAATAGCTGTGGTTTATATATGTATGTATGCTTCACAAAGGTCTGACAGGCGATAGCAGACTTTCAATTTATGTTTATGATACACAAAGACAACCGATCCCAAATAAATATGCTCCAGTGTCAAAACCACATGAAAATGAATCATCTCAACCGTCAGAAGAGCTTTTTTCCTGTTTTCCGAGTATAGTATTAACGGAAATGTCGAGCGTAATTTCATTTACAAATTCTTCCTTGTGGCTCTTGATCTAGAAGTGCCAACACTAGCCCGTAGATTTTAGGTCCAAAGGCCTGATAGTCAGAATTCTCAATAGACCGGAGTTCGGGTAGTCTGAAGTCCCGAAAGTCGGAATTCTCAATAAAGCGGAGGTCTGGTAATCCAAAGGCCCTATTGTCAGAATTTTCTTAGGCCTGAGGTCTGGTAGTCCGAAGGCCCAATAGTCAGAAGACTCAGTATATGTTAAGGATTGAGCTATGTGAGTCATAGGCTCGATCGTGCGAATAAGAAACCAATTATCTGAAATTTACAGTTATATTTAATCCAAGGTCATGTTTTCTTTTCGTTTTTTTCCAAATATCTCTTCGCGACAGCAAAAGTAGTACAAGTACGGCGCGTGCGCCAATTCAAGATATGTACATTGTGTATAGATGAATAATGATGAACGTAGGACACACCTGTGATTACACTTATACATGTACCTTATAAGCAAACATGAACCAGGAATTGGATAACAATTTGACGGGGTTTGCACCGTTACATCCTCGATATCCAGGGGTTACGCTCACTTTCGCTCTCTACAACCCTGGAATATGTCATGGCAAAATTGAAGGCTCGGTGTGCGCCACCCTGTTGATGAGACAAGGAGACTAGTTCGATCCTTTGATATACATCAAAAGAATCTCGCGGTCACGTAACGGTAAAAGTTGACAGGCTTTGAAGTCGGGCGTCTCTCTTCTGTAATCTTCAAAGGACAGGTATCAGCCTAGCGAATGGTCACCTGAGACCAATCAAACAGATATCTGTCTAGAACTGTTATGCATCCATAATGTTTAGATTGATAGCGCGTAGTCATTTATGTAGTGATCAAGTAAGAAACGTTTCTCGGTGATCGAAGGATATATTCGAAATGGAGTAGGATGTTAACGGAAAAACGTTACGGAAAATCTGAAGACATCTTATTCCTCGGGATTTTTAAAGTTGAAAAATCAGTGACCTTTGACCCGATAGGGGGGATTTTAACTTGATATGTTCTCTAATAACATGGAATACAAAAGTTAGCCCCTATTAATATCTTCAAATGATATAGTACATGGATGCTGTTTTAGAGGTATTGTCGTTTTAAGATTTTGATCTATTACGTCAATGACGGCTATTTTGGATTTAAGACCAATCAATATCTTTTATCTTCTTTTTTTTATTTATTTTTTATTTAACCAGGGTTACATATTTAGACACTGTTTAGTTAACATTCTACCACGTCTGTGATGTATCGACGGTTTTCATTGGTTAAAAAAGTGCATTATTGAGCGATATACCATCCGCGTGCCAATAACCAATGCACGTGAAATAGTGCCTACGCTTGCTGTTACAACAACCTCCACGTATTTTATCATGAATTAACAAAAATAGCATAACTGTCAGGCGGGATCAAAATATTTGACAGGCCTGCCATTCAAAAGATTACACGGATCTATAGACTTAAAGTATTTGGGTCCGTGCAGCGAAAATGGTCTATTAATTATTGACATTTAAAATGTACAGGTCTGTAGACAAAATGGTAAATTATTAGTTACTTCTGTTTTTACTTCACCGTGTAGTGCCGTACATTTCACGATGTGTGCAGTGTGTGTATGTGGTTTCATGTTTTGACGAACGATGTCGATAGCGTGCCAATGTTTGATTGATTGAAATAAACATCGTATCTGACGTCACACGTGTTCAGTTGTTTCTGGTCTGCAAAACGTCGTCTGCTTTCAAGAAATCAACATGGCTTCAAGTTCAAGTCGAGCATTATTAGCCTACAGGTACATATCGTGTGTGAAGAATAATGTTGCAACACGTAGCATCGGTCTGAACAGTGGTTGCAAAACACAGCTGTCCGGTAAAGTCGGTGAAGGTGAAGGTCGCGTCATGATCAGCCGGTCAGTGACTTTCCATCACGTCATGGCAACCAACTAAATATGCCAACTCATGTCAGGCCTATCGTATGATGTTGTATCACTGGCACTTCCAAGAAAATCCGCTTGATATCGGTACGATGATGATGGTTTTAGAAGTAAACGCAATCCGGGAATCCCAACCCTACGAACTAAGAAATGTTGGCGCGACATTGATCAAGTTAAAACGGGGCAACACGATTACGTGATCAATCTTGCACGCGCAAAAGAACAGCGTCTAATTTGCATATTATGTAGTATTACCAACTCGGGATTCGAAAATGTTGGAAAAATAATTTACTCAGGCCAAAGCGGCCTTCGTTAATTATTTTTACCAACATTTTCTCACCCTCGTTATATATTTAAGCATTGAACTGTTTTTGTATGGTATTTATGATCTATTTGAATGACACAGCTTTGCAAACAAACACCATAATGCGCATTATGATTTGTTTGCTTGCAAAGCTGTGTCATTCAAATAGATCATAAATACCATACAAAAACAGTTCAATACTTATATTTACGTTTTCTCTGCCTCTTATGTTCTTTTTTTTTAATTATAATTTATATTTAAAATTAAAAATGCCCGCCTTATCGACAGTCCACACAATTTCGTTCAATAGTTTGAACAGCGTATTGTCGCGTGCTGATTGGCAAACAAAGTAGTACTTTGAAATTTTAACAAACACTTCAATTTTATTCCACAATTCAGTATCAATACAATTGCGTATGATATGT
>NW_018408465.1:1731439-1802366 GCF_002113885.1 Mizuhopecten yessoensis
AAAAAAAAAAAAAAAATTATTTTGCACATAAATTTACAATGACATTGTCATTTCTCACAATGCCCAGCGATATTACAGCAGCCGTCATGTTTATTTATATTGGATATTGTAGTTCCGGTCAGTGTTGTATTAATACGCTTAGAATTGTGTCTCGTGATGGATGGTAATTAAAGTCCCATCAACGACACAGCTTTCAAAGAGGCTATATAGTGACAATGCCATGCAAATGTAAATATTCCACCATAATGCACGCACATATGTTGATTATTTCTTAAATATGTCCCTGCATCAAAGTATGTACATGTATATTTACATTCGCTCCCATTGAAGCTGTGTAAACCGTGACTGC
Source organism: Mizuhopecten yessoensis (assembly GCF_002113885.1). Classification (NCBI taxonomy): domain Eukaryota; kingdom Metazoa; phylum Mollusca; class Bivalvia; order Pectinida; family Pectinidae; genus Mizuhopecten; species Mizuhopecten yessoensis. The sequence goes on from NW_018408465.1 coordinate 1,731,789, forward strand.
GTATACATTACCGTATACGCAGTGAGATTCCTTGGCGACCATTGTTTCTTATTGATGACGTAATTTACATTATGACGTCATAATGGTAACGTTGGAGATCCATCGCTGCTCGCAGGCTGTAAGCTGTTCATTTGTTTGGATTTACGCACGTTACGGAAGCTTTGTACCATTATAAAAGCAAATGTATTGGAGTAAGCTTTATTCTGAGTGTACCATCATAGTACGAAAATATGTAAATATAAGAATTGATCTTCAGTTTGACTGCGTATACGGTAGTATGTACGCAGTTGGCACGAACATATTCTTTATGGAGCGCTAACGCGCTCCATAGAATATGTTCGTTGCCAACTGCGTTCATACTACCGTATACGCAGTCAAAACGAAGGTCAATCCTTAAATAAGAGCATGACAACAATTTAAGATAAAAGTATAACAATGCAGTATATGGTATCATCACAGTCAATGTTATTTACAATTTAGTAATATTAAAAATGTAATTTAATATTGTACACTTGCATATCACACAAGTGATATGATATGATTAAGCACTATCATTGTCAAATATACATATAATGCTACATGTAATATAGCAAAGGGTAAAAAATGACAAGATATACACTAGTATGGTGTGTATTATGGTGTGTATTAAAATCCGACAATGGAGTCGGTGGTGCAAAAAGTAATTTATTATAGAAAATTATCAAATGACATTTGCCTTTTACTAGAAACAAGATGTAGGAAGCTACATGTATACGTTATGGTGTCAATATAAGGGAGATAACCACAGATACGCTATTCATACGATAAATTAAACATCATAAAAGAAATGTTTTGAACTTAAAACTTAATACTTGTTGTAGTACATATATAAAATACGGAGGTATATACATAAGATTTTGTAAAGTAATGCTGCAGGTATCTGCTTTTAAAAACCCCAACACTACCTGAGCCTCAAATACAAATGACCGTTTAGGATAATTGGTTCTGGTAGTTGTAGCATACAATTTGTTGGATACAGAAGCTCTAGTTGTTTTCCAATTAACAATTTTTACATAAGAAAAGATATTAGCTAAAATACCTGGGTATTCACAATGTAAAACTTTATAAGAAAGAACAAATTAAAATGTTGCAATAACATCTTCTAACCTTGGCCTATAATAGACTGTACTACATTATAAAGACATCTGCTACCAATCAAAGGATTAGGTGGCTTCAATGTCTAGGCAGAAGCAGAAAAATGAAGAAGAGTAAGTAACATAACGAAAACAAAAGGTCTTTTCACCATTAGTCAAAAAAACCTTATAACACTGCATCACTCATCGGGGGTCCTTGGGGCCCAACAGGGGGAAATTCAGTAGACAAAACTACTCTCGTAACAGAAACATTTTGACGAAAATAGTTTGCACATAGTTTCTCGTTGTAAACACTGCAATACATAGGATCACCTATCCCCAGTCATACATGCATGTCAGTCGAAATATATTTATCCGTAACGCTGTTTGGAAGTAATAAGATTTTAAATAAATAAAAAATAACCGAAACTGTAGCATAAGGCCAGGAACTTTAATCTGTTTAAATTACAGCTGCTCATACCTCATACGATAGTAGAACGATAGTATAATGAGGTGCTGTATCTAAGTAAATATCAGGAACTTTAGCAGGGCAGATCCATAGCGACATGGTTAAATATGCGGTTAAGGCAACTTGTGGAAACCGGGGCGAGTTCGGCCATTGGGTAACTCCGGCCACTCCTGGTATTTTAGTCTTGAGCAAATATTTACAACTTTTAGGATTTTAGCAGTGCAGTTCACTGGGCAGGACATTCATACGAAAAAATGACGGGAAAATTATAATTCTAGATAACTAAAAGCGAGAAAATAATTTTTTTTGGGAGGGTAGAAAGAAAATTATGACCTCACTTCTTTCCAGTTTAGCAAACTTTTTGTAAACCTAAATGCTACTTATTGATGGCATACGTGTAACAAACCGACAAATTCACATGCTGGTATACATACAAGCCTAGGATTGAGTTTCGTATTGCTCTAATATACAGACTTCTTAAAATATAAATTTTGGACAGGTTCGGCCAATGCCATACACGGGAAGCAAGGCATTTGCGGGAAAAATTGACGTTGCATGCTTTCTGACGTCATGATTATGCAAATTCCAATGTGGGCCGAACTTACATGTACCCCAGACATCCTGCCGAACTTACCCCAAGGCGGTGCACATTAGCTAGGACATACACTCTTCCAACAGTAAAGAGTTTAACAACTCTTCAAATACGGACATGCTTGCCATTCTGTTATAGTTTTATGAAGGACATGGACTTTTTTCTTCCGAATGGTGTAAATAGACATAAATTTTAACAAATACTGTCCAGAACGACTTTAAATAATGAAAATTGGCCAAACTTGCCCCTGCTTCTTACCCGATATTTTGAAAGAACTCCCACAGGCGGGCAGGGGTTTGGGAAGGGATGAGGAATCCTTAGTTATCCACCCTCCCCACCCAATATATAAATATATAGAATAGTATATTGAATTATGCAAGGATTGGATTCTAGCTTTTCTACTGACTGTGCATAAAATGAAACAGTTAAATTATGCAGAAAACTGTATTTGCATGTGTGCCCGCTGACTAGGTCTCACCTTTTTCATAATAAGTAAACATGGCGTGTTAAACCATAATCATTAAACTATGAATCAATGCAAGCAACTGTTGTCGTACCCATTATTTCGGATTGTCCATTTGCTGTCACTTAATTCTGTTATTGTAAATTGAAATATAAAATTTAAAAAAAAATTGAATTGAATTACAGCTATTTTAATCTAAAACAAATATTACTGGTCAGGTAAAACATGAATCATTATGTGCAGCACCGCTCAGCTAAAGGCAAAGTCATTGAAGAATTAATTAATCTAAATCAAATATTACTGGTCAGGTAAAACATGAATCATTATGTGCAGCACCGCTCAGCTAACGGCACAGCCATTGAAGAATTAATTAATCTAAATCAAATATTACTGGTCAGGTAAAACATGAATAATTGTGTGCAGCACCGCCCAGCTAAAGGCACAGCCATTGAAGAAGGAATTGAGAAATCAAACAGGTAAGCTGAATCTGTGTCCGTTTAGTTTAAATATACAATAGTATATTTAGATAAAAGGATTCATAGAGTAGCACAATAGTTTGAGGGAGACCGTGCAGAGTTCGGGAGTGCCAGGTTGAAATCTCGGTAAAAATGTAATCCAATGGCGCTGGTTTGTTTCTACTTCAATTGAGCGTACATCATCTTCAATTAAACGACTAACATGTAATTAACACAACACACAGTATAACATGCACTTCGACAAACACGGGTAAGTGTAAATTATGATGTGTCAAATTCTTTCAGATTAATTGGAATTTATTGAATTTTCTGAAACAAACATCAACAACAACAGAATGAAAGTTCAAATAGGTGTTTTAAATTTAGGTTGTTTTACTGATTTAAATCTGTTTTAATGATAAATTAAAACCTTTACGGGAAACTGAGTTTAAGGAACATAACTTATATAATAAAAAATCTTTATTCTTAAAAACAACGCACCGGGACATTGGACGACGGAAGACCATCTATTTCATTAGAACAATACGTTGAAAAAACCTCTTCCAATCAAAAATGTTTAGGTTATGGTGTTTCCTGTTTTTTCTCCTTCTTTCGCTTTCGAGATATTTGATAAATCACCTGTAATTTGTTTTCGTAGGAAATATTAATTTTGCATTTTCTTCTATATATTCTGCATTTTAAAAACTTTATTTTTGCAATTGACACACCTCGTGTAAACGGTAAAGGTTACCCTTGGCAACCTCCCCTCCGCTGCTTCCATCGAGAAAGGTATGGAGAGCAAACAGCTTAAATATTATGAAAAGTGCAAAATTCTATGTTCTTACTTCAAATTCCTGATAATTTGTTGTTGATTTCGATGGTGTTTGTTATCAGCACCACTACCTATTATGTGCATTGACTTTGTATTTTGATTTGAAGTACCATTATGTTATGGGTATGCACATGTGCTACCAAACGTTCCGTTGTTTTTGTTTTTTGGTGCAGGGGCCCCCTCACCTCAAAAAAAGTTATATGTTCGCACTTCCGTATCTTTGTATAGGTTTGTACTTCACTATTCGTTGCCATATTGATTAGTTAATTTTGGAATGGCATTCGGCAGTTACATTTTGTGAACTACAGTATTACCCTACCTTACCTTACCAGTCAGCTTCATGCATTTCTGCATGTTGCCTGACTGGAGAGAAACTTCCAAATAGATCTTTCTTGAGCTGCCACTTTTGCCTCCTCTACAGACCAACAAGTACCCAGTCTTGTGAGGTCTCTTTGGATGACTTTCTCCATGTCGTTATATGCCGTTTCTGAGTTTCCCATGGGTTTGGTATCCACTGGTAGAGTTGTTTGGTGATCCGGTTGTTCTCCATGCGTTGTAGATGTCCAAACCACTGCAGCCTGCACTTTCTGATATTTTTTGTGAGCATTGGTTGTTTAGTCATGTATCTTACATGCTTAATTGTGACATGTTGCCACCACACAATATGCAAGATCTTTCTTTGTCATCTCATGTCACAGGCATTCACTCTGGCATCATCTCTTTTTGTCTGTGAACTACAGTATGAAGTAAAATAAACTTTTTAATTGCTGAATTTGTTGACTTTCTTTTACAGACACTTTGATCATGATGTCAATAATAAATTAAGGGATACCATTGTCGTATCTATCATTAACTTGAATGCATGAATCTATTACTTGTTTCAGTGCCTTGCTTTATCTCTTTTCAAGTGGCGGCAGCACATATAGGTGATACATTGTACAGGTAAATGAAGAATACACTCAGCCGTTCTACTCAGTAAACCATCTGTATCAGCTACAAATACACCGAAGACAATGTCGAGGTACTAGTCTATATTTACATATATATCAAAAGAAAAATCTCAACCACATACTTCAGACTTTTTAAATGAACGAGAAAATTTGACGAATTTGTGTATACGTGTAGCGGATATCGCTGCAGCGAACCTTTATGTGACGTCATGGTTTATTACGTCAGAATTTCTCCTTTAAAACAACATTCTGAAGAATATCCTTGATGAGATAAAAGTGCTTAGGAGGAGTTGTTGAGATATTTTCAATTTGTTTTCTAGCTGATTAAAGCCATAAACATATTAATAAGTAGCAAACTTAGCCTTTGAAACGTTCACATAAAAATTAGATAAAAATAATAACTTATCATTTATGCTTATCATATAGCATACGGTCATTTATTAAATGCAGTATTGCAACATCATCACATGATTGTTCAATCGGGAACTGCCGGCACTAACCGTAAACGATTATTGTCTCGTTCACGGAGAGTACCGACTATTTCCGATTGATAATAATGTGTCTGTAAAGTTTGCAATATCACCCATTGTGACGTCACAAGCAACAAATTCGATGACGTCATCATTCACGTTTGTCAGTGTTTAGTTAAATTTGTCCCTGTCCAAAAAATGAAAAAGCAAATGCACAATTAAACGTGCTTTCTATGGGCAAATGTTGCTAGAATGATAGAGACCGTTCTTGTTTCAAATCGTCGATTTGACCAATGGATAACAACCGCTTTATATGTTCTGACAATGGCTATCAGAGTAATACAAATTTAACCGCAGTAGAAAATATAGGACTTTGTATTTGCATTGGATGTAAACTGATTGTTTCAGTATACTAAGGTTCATCGGGTTTGTAATAGACCTTAATAACACACGATTTCCTAATTTCATATTTGTCTATTTACATGCAATGCTAAATTTGTCCATTTTTATGAAATAAACTTTGTCTAGTGATATTGTCAGGAATATGATTGTTTGGTATTATCACCATTGTAGCACAAATTCAGACAAAATATTATGATAAGCAAATTCAATCATCTTTACCGTTTGCCAAAATGCTATGGGTTCTGCGGCGTCCATTGTCAGATCGAAGTCAACTTTTTGGCCAAAAACGATTTCTTCTCAATAACCAACATGTCTAATATGAAAGCGTTTGGCCAGTAGTATGCGGGTGTAAGGGGTACCAAATATGTTTAAGTTAATGACCTTGACCCTCTAATGATATTTCGACAGGTAACTTTATTTAGTATATTTAAATATATTTAACCTTGGTCCATTTTAATGTTAATGGTGTGCGATTCAGATCAGGTGAGCAATACAAGTCCATTGGAACTCTTGGCTTGATTACATATTATTGTTTTGTCGACTTTCCGGATATTATGATGCTACAAAATATTTTTTTGTTTCTGTTTTTAGCTATTATCCTACAATGAAGATGGCGACCAGCTTTAGTGATGAGAAGGACGACATGTACAATGTTCACGGCCACATGGGCAATATCAGTCGGGCGGCCATCTTAGAAAGTCTAAGTGAGATACAATTATTTACCATACATAAGCATTCCCGCAAAAAAACCCACCTGTAATATATGAAAAATATAACATTATGTTATATTTAAGTTAGGAAAATTAATCAACATGAATATTTTTATACAGATTCGAATACTTGATGTCTACCATTGAAAAATCTGAGAAATTCAAGTCTTTTATTTTTATTAATATGAAATATCTAAAGGTCAAGGAGTGAATATGAATTTCTAATAAAGATTAATGACATATCATTTTATAAACATATTCAAATCCTCGGTTATTTGTTTCACCCGTGTATACAAAATTATTGTTAATAATCATATCACGTTAGAATACAATGAAATGCTCTTTTATATATTTCTGGGATACTTATGATAATATTCTTCTTTTACGCGCGCCAATTTGTGAGCCAAGTTTTCTCACATGATGCCTCATTTTTATTTCACCAACAAGTAGCGTACAGCTGCTTCGGTACATTTGCACGCTGCAGCTTGTTGCCAGTTTCAGATATCGGTGTGTTTAAAAAGATAAAAATGTACATGCAGACGTGTACCTTCATTTGACAAAGAAATGTCGTCCTAGACCAGCTACAAAATCGACCCACGTATTTGTATTTGCAATATATGGAGCTTGTTTGGAGGAGCGTTAGTTTATTGGAATAAAAAGAACATTAACGTGAAAATCGATCCCAATGATGAATTATTAATAACAACTGGAAATTGTCGTTACATAGAGGATGTGGTTTAATACATCAAAACTTTATTATGATATATAAAGATAATGTTATGTTATGTTTAATTGCTATGACTTTAATTCATTTAGGAAGAATACTTAGTTCAAGGCAAGCTTCCAAGACGGAACATCCAGTCAACATAGCAGATTATGGAACTGCAGACGGACAAGCTTCTCTGTCGCTCGTCAATGAAATGATAGGTAAATATAATACCATTAGACAAGAACAAATCTTTCAATATAAAGTGCCTCTTTCAATGCAGGTTAAGAAAGTACAATTATGTTACAGATGTCATACAAACAGATCTGGGGAAGGAACAAGCCATTGTCGTGTACTATAACGATCAACCGATGAACGACTTCAATCGGCTAAGCAAAGTCATCCAAGGTTGTATAATGCATTACGATGTCTTTCAATGACATTATGACAGGATTATTTATTATTATTTAAAATAGATGTTCATTTCTTGATTTTGCTACCAATTGGTTTAAATTAGCAATGTTGAATCAAACGTATATAATAATTTATATAATTTCATTTTAAGAACAGATAAGACATAGATTCACGTAAGATATATCTAAGAGTTCAAGGGATACTGTTTTGATTTGTAAAATATTTTCCGTACATCTCTGAATTAATGTTGACAATTTCATAAGCACTGGTTAGCAAAATGCATCGAGTTGAAGAATGTGTTTCTCAGGTAATAGACAGGATTCTGGACTAACTGTTGACAACCACGTCTATTCGGTGATCGTTCCTATGACTATGTTTGAACAATGTCTCCCTGACAATTCTCTGGACCTCGCAATTTCCTCTGCAGCAACACATTATTTGTCCAAACAGTATGTATCAGTGACCTGTTGCAGACAAATTTTAATAAATTTAACATTGTATACCGGAAATTGTTCGCCCAATCCAACGTTCGCCCTTCGTTGTAAAATCCATATTCTCCCCATTTTAATTTCGCCCTTCACGTTGTATTACTAGGTATATTATATTATTTACTAATGTTTGCTGTAATGATATATATAGGAAACGTTATATCTTTGCATGTAAATAAATCACTGTTAGTCTTGTCCGATCGGAACGATACTTTCTTTTCACTGAGTAAATTGTCGGTTTCAAGTTCAGTTGAAGCGACGGCAAAATAAGTAAATAAAACGCTACCAATTCCTGCGCTTTTTTTTCGATGCAGAAATATTTGCGTCGTGTTTCCTTACAAAATGTCATAAACGAAAAAATATATAGTTTTTTCCATTGAATACTTATCATATTTTATTTGTTTGGCAGAATATATGGACATTTTCACTCGTGCTCCCCACTCGTGAAAAATGTCAATATTCTGCCATACTCGTGAAACATATATAGTATATAAAAGGAAACCATTTAATATCTTTTATATTTTATAGGTGTAAATCGACATGAAACTAAAGGAACTATACATGTCAAGTTGTAAACCTGTTTTAAACCCGAACATATCTATTGTACTATATCCTCTTTGCTGAATTTATATTTATAGTATTTGTGCAATTTGTACAGTTTTCTATTGATTATTATCAATTTGTTAGAGACTGCTAAATATTTAATCTTTCATACTTTTGTTTTGAGGAGTATAGCTGGTAGAAATATATTTGTTAGAAATGCTTGTATTTATCTAATCTAGGCAAGTCGACTTCACAGATAGTAAAATCATTGTGTGTAAACTGTTAGAAATAAGTAAATATTCTCATCGCATCTTCAAGAACATTTCAATACGTTGCAGGGTGTGATATTTCAAAATTAAAATAACACAAAAATGTTACCGAGGTGCGAGCCCTTCAATTTATTTTTCGTTTTTTAATTCGTATATTATTTTTACAATTTCAGAGTTTGTCAAATCAAAAACGGTGTTTTCATTGATGAAGCAGACGACATTGAACAATGTTTGATGAAAGAACAAGCCAAAGCTGATTGGAGGTCTTTTGTGATTTCAAGGGGACGGGAACTAAAGCCTGGTATGTCACATTGAATTTCGAAACTGATTACACGTATTTTATTTGAAATGTAAAGGAAAGCCAAGGAATGTATATATCACTGAATGTATAAAGTCCTAGTACATTATTATCCACTCCTGGCAAAATAAAAACACTTGTATTAGGACCTGTCTTAGGACTACAATGTATAAAAAAGCATCAGATTTGTTTTATTTCAGCCTCCTAAACTAACCTATGCTTTTAAGCTACCACTTAATACAGGAAAATGTTTGTTAAATACAAATTTCACTTGTGTTTACAAATGTCTCCATACAAATATCTGTCAACAATTCTTTTTTAATATGCATTCTTTACATGATGACGTCAACATAATAATACCAAATAACTGCAATAAAACTCGCTTTTAGGAATAGATATTTATAGAACAGAGTAGAAATCATATTATTCATTCAGATGCAATTGCTACAATATTAATCAAAGTTAAAATCATCCTATAAATATCAATTTAAACATCAATATACATGTAGGTGTTTCGTTAATGCGTTTTTCTCAAATTGGCTGTTTCTGCTATTTAAGGTTTGCTGTTGACTTAAAACTGGTATTTAGTCTGTCACAAATTATATTCGCCATCGTTATTTCATTCGTTATTGATATGATTGTATTTTTATTGAACAATACCATGATGATATATTTTAAGTTGTGATTTTTTTTCGCTTTAGGTTCAATTTATTTGAATACAATTGTAAAATAATAGACTTTAGATTGCAATTACATTATATGAATTCATCATATTGGCATCTTCGCCCGTTAAATGTTTAAATAGCCTTTGATACAGTTATGACTTACTTTTGTTTTAGATAGTTTTCTTATAACAACGAACTCATCTTCAGATGAAAATGATGATGTAACATTGCTTGTAGACGGGGGATTTCCTTGTCTCGGGAGCATCATTTCTGATATGGCGAGAGAAGGCGTGGTTTCTCAGGTGTGTAACTAATCTGTCTGTATGTATGTAGTAACTGGTGCTTAATATAGTATGTTAACGATACCCATACCACTGCCGAAACTGTAAATAAGTGTTGGGAACTGTTTTTCCCCGACATGATTATAGCATTGATAAATCATTTCTGAAAAGAAAAACATACATGGGGAACTTTAAGACAAATAATAAAGATGAAATAAACAAAATATAACTAACAACAGTGTTAAGAGTGTAAAAATTCAGTGGGGCTAGACCGGGATTCGAACCATTGACCTCAGATTTATAAGCTATCGCTCTTACTGACAGAGCTACCTTATCATTGGAATTATCCTGGTTCAAATGTGCTACAGCTTTATCCAAAAGGAAATTAAAAGCGGTACTGTATATACGAATAAAGCACAGTGTAGTGGGGCAGAGATCCTTAATATATATGTATAGGGTTTAATAGTCAGCTTTCACTTTCCGGTGTTGCTTCATGTATTTAGGTCATTTTGACAAATAAATGAATTCTTTTGATCTCAGCACCACTGGGTAATCTTAAATGCCAGAAATGGTGATATTGTGCAATAACCATTTCCGTTTGACTTTCTACATCAACAAACTAAACATCCTTCATTTGTATTTACAGTTGTTATTACAAAATAACCAATAATCTATATTCACAGGAGGAGTATCTTGCAACAAACTTGCATTGCCACTATCTGAGAAAGCTGGCTGATTTTGAGGAACCGTTCACCAGTGCTCTACCGGAAGTAAGGGAACTTGGATTGGAACTGGTGTCTGTTAAAACAACTAAACACTATCCGCGACACCCAACGTTTGATATTGTCAACAAAGGTGAGGTTTATTCAGGAAGCATCAAAACCTGGATGGGCAAAGGATTTTAATGTTATATGAACTTTATAAAGAATTGAATGAAGAAGACAAAAGAAATTTTAAAAAAAAGAAAAAGAAAAAAATATAATATTATTTATAATTACTTCTCATATTCCAGACGAGGCAGAAAAACTGGAATATTCCCGCACAATAGTCGCTTCGATCTACCCGTGGATGCATCACGTGCTTTACGGGGGATTGTCTGTTTCCCGAACGGAGGATGAGAAACAGACCATCATTGACCAATTCTTCACCAGATTTCAAACGTATGCGTTTAATCATTCAGACCATAAACCATACGTGATCTGCACAAAAGTAGTCATGAAAAAAAATTCACATGTAATGAACAACGAATGATACTTCTTTTTGTATATATCGAAAATGGAAAAATTTAACCATAGCAAGTGTATAATAAACAGTTATTTACACTCAGTTGATATTTTAAAAACACATATGATTCCAGCAGTATAGATTCTACTATATCATGCAAATGTAATCAGTGTACCACAACGGCATCATAATGTACGAATGAACAAGGTGCTGCAGTTTTGTGCAAATACATTGTTGTAATCTCTATTCAAGATCAAAAGAAATTTGTTTTATAGTTCAAACGACTTCTGTTCAAGAATCGAAAAACCTAGAGTCATCATATTCGTCTTTAGCTTGCTAGAGAGCTGCAAAGCTACAGTTGCGAAAAACCCATTGCCTTACATTCAAGGTTATATGGCATTTGTTCAAATGCTCAAAAGAGTTCTCTCAAGAACCAAAAGTCATAATGTCATAATATTTGGACATTGGCAAGCTGTTATGAAGAGCTATATAGTTGGCACAAAATTACTTTCGAGGTCATATAGGTCAACTGTGCTACTGTGTTAACTGTTTTAAAGATGTTCTTCTTGAAAACGAGGAAGACTATGGTCAAGATATTTGATTTTGAAGCATGCTTTGGTGAATGGCTATCAGGTTTGCTAAAATATATTACCTTGACCAAGTTTGACATTTCCGGAGGTAAAATAGATTAACATAATGCAGGTGCAAAAAATGAAGAGTTCTGCTGTTTAGCCTACAGAAGTAGCTTGACTGCTTTATACATTTTGAAATATAGTGGACTCTGACTCGATTTGAAGGTCAAATAATAACGCTATTTTTTTTTAAACAGCAGATGAGCGATACAGGTCAAATGGACCTCTTGTTTGTAAGAAAGTAGCATCGAGAGTAATATACATGAGCTCACTGGGATAATTATTATTGAATATATATTTGTATAGACTAAGTATAAAGGCAAGAGGAAACCCAGACATAAACAATAGAGGCGGCGCAAATCCTTAAATCATCTTTTATTTATTTATTGGTATTGAACCTTTCTATATCTTGGACTGAAAAGTCGTCATGACACTAGCCTTGATTGGCGATTTGAAGATAACCCTTTATAACTGGTGAGCTTTGCCCGGCAGCTGATGTCACTGTTACATGGGGAGGGGCTTACAAACAAGATAAATGGAAAATTAGGGGTCGGATGAGATTCATCATTTGCCAATCTTGTCGCGCGAGATTTCAACAGAACCCTAATGATGTTTGGGGTTAAATGATGAATCGTTGATTTTTAATTGATTTATTTCGAAATTCGTTCTCATATATAAATTTATACATGTAGGTACAGCCATGCTAAAATAGAATCAGCAGCACTAATATTTAATNCCCCCCCCCCGGCCCAGGTTATTGCACTTTAACATTTGGTAATTGATACAGCATGCAAACAAATGGTTGACAATGCCACATACAGCTGTTTTGTCCTTCAATGAGTCAGCGGATAATACTAGGTCTAAGTTACTGTTGTAACAGAAGGGACGGAGCGTGACCCCCTCCCCCTTACTTTATAAAGCTTTAATTTAGAATTTAGACGTGCACTGGTTATTTCAAATTGAAGAATGTGTATAGTTTGTATATTTTGAGCCATGTCACTATTCAAAAGAGTTGCATATATAGGACATACTGTAGGAAGTACACCGTTATAATGGTTCCAACACTTACCCTCAGGTAACCAACGAATGGCACATACACAGTTTATATCATTTGTATCGTCAGAATTCGGTAATCAAACATATATGCATTAACTTCAAACCAAATATAATCACATTATGTGTGACGTCGTTGCCCAACAATAGCCTACCCTTGGTCTAACACAGTTCAAAACAGTGAATGCCCTGAGGTAGCTTGTAGGTCAGAGGATGAGGAACATGGGTCGCTGTGCGAAGGAAAAAATCACCAACAATCGCCTGGAGCGACAGAAGACTGGAGGCGGGCCTCCACCTGCTGCATTGAGCGTAGCAGAAGACAGGATTGTTGATGCGATGAAGGACACCGCATCATTTATTGAAGTGTCTGGTGGACAAGAGTCTGCTGTTCAGTATGTTCAAAATCGCTGAGTAACTTTGTAATCATTTCAGTGAATAGGAAAAAATCTTTCAGCTACACATAATTAGCATGCCAAATACCAAAATCTCCTCCGTTGTTTTCTATGTAACATGCAGCATATCTATTTCTTATCATTTCCTCGATCTATAGCAATGTTAACTATGGGAATTACCTTAATTCATTTTACCGTCATTGAACCGTTGTCTGGTTCGTCTTTGTGCCATATTAAAACAAAAACACGCAAAGAATATTTATCAAATTGACTTCCTTAATAATTTGAACAACGCCTTACTTAGCCCTGCTTAGGTTTTGAAAGGGGTGTACACGTGAAAAAGCGCGCACGTGCTTTTATGGTTGTCTGAAAACACCCACACAGGACGATTTGGAAGGCTAACATGTTCATGTAATAAATAAAGAAGTTGAATTAGTTACTAGTATAGTAATTATGTGAGAGAACGCATTAAAAGTGCATGTCGGTATCAAGACTGACTTGAAATAGATTTTATAGTCGAATAGATTAATTAAACGACAGGCTTATAAAAAGTCTTTCATTTCATGGGCGACCATCAAAATGACTTAAGTAAATACCGAGATTTATTTTACATAAACAAATCTTAAAATGAAAAAAAATCCAGTTACACATAAGGGGAGATAACACCAACATATTACCATAACTCACAAACAACGTGCCAGTCTGATTAACAACGTTACGTACATGTGTGTTCATTCATTGTCAAGCCATGGTCAGTACGTTAAGATTGTATAGTCTACTTAGAGAACAAACACTATATTGATGATATCTTCAATGTTATTATTTTTCAGAAGAATTTCTTTCCAAACCATTCTCCGTGTTTACTCTACCTTTAATTGACCCCAAAGACATTTTCTGTGTTGATGGGCTGTTAAGAATTCAATAAATAAATTAAATTCCAATCAATTTACACATTTATATCCTAATTTTGTTACGTGATTTGATTATTTTTTTTATTTAATTTGTTAAGTTTAATAAAAGCCTGTTACACTACATCAAAATGAGAATTAAAAGTGATTTAAACCTCTAACGTACTCGTCTCTATCAACCAGACTCTGGTTGTCTGCGCAAGCTACGCCGAACAGAGAATTACAAAGTGATCAAGCGTCTGGTTGAACGACATTACTAACGTACGGATTTTATCTTACATAAATATAATAAAATGTACCAATAGGAGATAAGGAACATTAAGTAAAAAAAAGCATGTAGTATCCTTCATTCGATGTGCCTCTACACATACTGCCAACATATTTCACTTCCTGTATGTGTCTAATTCGCCATTTGTGTCGTTCAACCAGACTCTGGTTGGCTGCGCAAGCTACGCCGAATTACAAGTGATCAAGCGTCTGGTTGATTGAGACTTATTCGACATGGGCCCGTATTCATGAAACCGTTCTCGTGCTCAAGCATAGATTCTGTGCTCCAACTTTTATTCTTGTTACTCACTTACGATGTATAACATGCTTTAAAACCTACAGTGTTAACCTTGAAAGCGGTTTTGGGTTGTATTCCTCTCGCGCAGTGGCTGGTGCAGTATCGTATTATTTCTTTTCGTACCGTGCGTTGTAGATGTCATAATTACATGTATAATGTGTTATGGATTAGGGAAAGTTTGTCTTTCTTTCATCGTGAGAGGATAATAAACACGTGTTTTTCTTCTTCAATTTATTTTCCGGAAAGAGATATAACGACACATACGGATACACTAAATACAAAACGGCAAACTATATAACAAATGGTCCCCCTCTATTTACATCCCTCTCCAATCACTTACCTTTTCTCTTACACTTTATATATATCAAAAAGATGCAACGTAACACGACTATTAAAGCATTTTTTTTTTAAACATGAACAGCGAAATAGATTGAAAACAGTATTCAGTAGCAACTTCAAATGATAGAAACGCCGTAAATAAAAGCAAACCCGAGATCCGCTTGCCAAATCTATAGCTGTATCATGAATCTCTGTAACGCTATCGTAAGAGTTTTGAAATCCAATTATCAGATTCACGCTTTTGGGTCAACACACACACATGACGTATTTCACAATCATCGCATATCACACTTTACATTTTGATTGGATAGGCCCTATGGTCTCTTCCAACATGTTAGGATCGGCAATGGTGTAGTTTTAGTACATAACAGAAAGTTTTGAATATGCAACCCGAGAAAGAGACTTCAGTGTTGAATGTTACATATAAATAAATGAGATCTTAAATGTTACAGAACATTGTTTTGTGATGCAACACGTAGCTTTGTAACAATACGAAATGCTTGTGAAAGTAAAGAGTTTTTAAAACCCTCTTTTTTGTTATTATGCCTTTACTAAGATAGCGGAAAGCGACAGTGCGCATTCGATTACTTTAAGGATCCCCGTCCCACTGCACTGTGGATTTTGTACATACAGTAACCTTCCCTTAATGATCCCTGCCCCACTGCACTGTGTTTTTTGTACATACAGTAACCTTCCCTTAATGATCCCTGCCCCACTGCACTGTGGTTTTTGTACATACACTAACCTCCCTTTAAGGATCCCTGTCAAACTGCACTGTGGTTGTTGTACATACCGTAACCTACTATTCAGGATACCTGTTCCACTGCACTGTGGATATTGTACATACAGTAACCTACTTGTCCAAGGCATTGCCGCGCTAAACACTTGCATGTAGTTTCATGAAATTCCGTTTAGTAATGAAGTCGTTAGAGCAATGACAATTTGTTTTATTAATATAGTAAAAGTGACCTTGACCTTTTTAGCGCAGTAACCCGAAATGCAAACTTGTTCAAGGCATTGCCATACCAAACACTTGTATCACGTTTCATGAAATGTAATTGAGGAATGAAGTCGGTAGAGCGATGACAAAATTTCTTCCAAGAAATAGTAACAGTGAGCTTGATTTTTAACGCAGTAACTTGAAACGCGAAATTGTTCACGATATTGCCATACCTAACACTTGAATGAAGTTTCATGAAATTCTGTTGAGGAACGAAGTCGGAAGAGCGATGGCAAAGTTTATTTTCAAAAAAATAGTAACAGTGACCTTGACCTTAAAAATAGAAAGGAAACGCAAACTTGTCCAAGGCATTGCCATACCAAATACCTGTATGTAGTTGAATGAAATTCCGTTTAGTAATGAAGTCGCAAGAGTGATGATAAAGTTTTTCCTAAAAATAGTAACAGTGACCCTGACCTTAAACATAGAAAGGAAACGCAAACTTGTCCAGGGCATTGCCATACCAAATACTTGTATGTAGTTTAATGAAATTCCGTTTAGTAATGAAGTCGCAAGAGTGATGATAAAGTTTTTCCTAAAAATAGTAACAGTGACCCTGACCTTAAACATAGAAAGGAAACGCAAACTTGTCCAAGGCATTGCCATACCAAATACCTGTATGTAGTTTAATGAAATTCCGTTTAGTAATGAAGTCGCAAGAGTGATGATAAAGTTTTTCCTAAAAATAGTAACAGTGACCCTGACCTTAAACATAGAAAGGAAACGCAAACTTGTCCAGGGCATTGCCATACCAAATACCTGTATGTAGTTTAATGAAATTCCGTTTAGTAATGAAGTCGCAAGAGTGATGATAAAGTTTTTCCTAAAAATAGTAACAGTGACCCTGACCTTAAACATAGAAAGGAAACGCAAACTTGTCCAGGGCATTGCCATACCAAATACTTGTATGTAGTTTAATGAAATTCCGTTTAGTAATGAAGTCGCAAGAGTGATGATAAAGTTTTTCCTAAAAATAGTAACAGTGACCCTGACCTTAAACATAGAAAGGAAACGCAAACTTGTCCAGGGCATTGCCATACCAAATACTTGTATGTAGTTTAATGAAATTCCGTTTAGTAATGAAGTCGCAAGAGTGATGATAAAGTTTTTCCTAAAAATAGTAACAGTGACCCTGACCTTAAACATAGAAAGGAAACGCAAACTTGTTCAAGGTATTGTCATACCAAACACATATATATCAAGTTTCATGAAATTTCATAGAGGAATGAAGTCGATAAATCGATGACAAAGTTTTTATAAAGTAGTAACAATGACATTGACCTTCAATGTAGAAATCCGAAACGCAAACTTGTTCAAGGTATTGTCATACTACCCACTTGTATGAAGTTTCAAAAAATTATATTGAGGAATAAAGTCGATAGAGCAATGACAAAGAGTGTAACATAATTACGAACCGGCGGAATCCTATATCCCTCCGAACTTTCGTTGCAAGGAGATAATAGCGGGCACTCTCCGACGATCGCGAAGCGATCGGCCGAGCAATGTGAGCCGTTATAAGAGCGAAGCTCTAGGGTGCTGCTTTACCGGTAACATGTGCGTGTGAATAGATCTCATCCAACCAAACTGATTTCATCACCAAGTCGTTCAGCTACAGCCTAGATACTTTTCGTACTTTCGGTGACCTCTTCCGGCCCATGGAGCCCGTAAATATGCTGAATCGAATAATAGAGCGAAATGTGACGAAGCAGGAAAATTATATATTCGAAACAACGAATTTAAAAAATAATATTGACCATATTCAACACACTAGGCGTGTTTATTTCCACGATTCCTTTCCTTTTGTATCGAAAAGAGAAATGATTGACATGATCATCAAAAAGCTAACATGAATGTCACAAGCAAATAGCAAATGACGTCGAAGAGTGCGTAAGAATGTGACTAGACGGCAAACTGTATTACTGTCGAATAAATTAGCTAAGATTTTGTAAAGAAATAGATAATTTGAAACTGACAACTTTCTAAACATACACATTTGACATCTAAATATTGATAATCGGTCGTAACAAACGAGGGCCATTCCCACTAAGACGGAAATACCCGAGTATGCAGGGTCAATAACGAGGTCACTTGGTTGGATAGTAAAAGGTCAGATCATTGATGAGGTCAAAGTTCATGGGTCGTCTGCTCCAGATACAGATACTCATGATGAAACAGAATTGTCACCGACACCTTTCCAAGGGAAAACGTAAGGTGTTTCAAAGGGTCAAATTGAGGATTTTTCAGTATCACTACTCTTGTTTTTTTCTGCATTTATTGTAGAACGTCAACTTTATATAGTTCTTCTAAATTCTTCCATTTGGGGGTCGTTTCTGTCGATATTTGATCCAAATTTTTGATATTACATTTAGATTTTACAACTAAAACTGGAATTTCAATGCTGGGTCTGCTTGTACAATAGATTGAATCTAGTTTCATCTAATGCAACAAAATTAACAATTACTTTTACAGTTTTGTACAGTAAAATATCTTTATTGATAAATATTAACTTTAAACGCTTGAGACAATTTGTAAATTCCGTCCAACTGTGTAAATCATAACAGCTTTTTGATTTGACATTGCAGTGAACATATTAGTTTGCTCTGCTTTATGAATATCAGCAAAGACGAGAATTAGAAACATTATGTTTTCACTAATTTTATTTTTGTTAACAGATTGCATAATATGCGACCGTCGATAACCATTTCTAATCAAAATCAAAACTATTCTGCATATGATGTACCTGGTAATGATAGCAATTGTTTTTATTCAACCACATTTAACAACAATATTTCTCAAGTCCATCATGAAACTGACATCAATTCCATCAAGTTAACACAATAGCAACGATGAAAAGGAGGAATCTCCTGCTATAGATACCTGGAAATTCTAATGTATATAATCAGTACAAACATTAAATTTCATCATTTCACGTGGATTACCTAAATTATCTAAAATCTTCATTTTATACGCATAGTGGTGGGAGACGCGACAGTCTCTAACCTGCCGCTATGTCTAACATGCTAAACATATTTAAGTTAAAAACAGATACGTTTTTCATGGATTGCCATATCAGCTCAAACCATCTGTTTAAACATTATGCCTACAACTCTCATTATCATGTTTACTCTATGATTTTTTTTAAATGGCATTTGTTTTTTTTGGATCACTTCAACTTCAACAGGATAATCTCAAACGTTCAATATACTGAACATTATTTAGAGGCGTCAGAGAGATCGGTTAAAAACAAGTGTTTTAGGATCAAAATAAAAATATAAAATATTGTAATAAATTAATATTATGAACAGACATGAGTAGAGGGAGGGGGTATATACAAATGAGGATACTATTGCTATCAATATGGTCTAGTAGAACTGTAGTACAAACCAGTCAACTTCATGCTAACATGTGATGCGTCATATTAGTGTAGTGTGAATGTAGATCATTCTAAACCAAGGATGAATGATTTTGCCCAGCAACATATTCAAGTTTATTATAAAAAAACCAAGAACAGGTACATTTTGTATGTATCAAAATGGGTAATGTTATTATTCAAAATTTATACTATACTATTGAAACAAATGTACAGTACGTGCTCCGCTCTCCCCAGGCCATGCCTGAGTCATATTAGCAACATATGTACGGAAAGTACGGGAAAATGAGAGTGAATTGATTCTATGCTATATGAAGGCTTCAAAAACCTTCGTCCTTCCGGTCGTTCAGGCTCGCAAAAACGACAACGTGCGTTGCTCTGTGCCTGCAATGGTGTTCTTCTTTTGCACAAACAATTAATTTGATATTTTCAATGAATACCCTGTATTTTTTTTTATCTCCGGCAGATCTTTATGTTCAGAAAAAATCCTACATTTTTTTAGAAGTCGATGTTAGTGATGAAATCCTTCGATGTCCTACATTTATTTTGATATGTTCATTTTTCTCGAACCGAAAATTGTTTTCATCCAGTACATGCGCTTGATTATTTGTCCTTAGCTTCAAAATAGCATCAGTTGATACTGATAAGTCTTAACATACGTATTTTGCGTTGAGATATGCCGAATTGACGTTCAAAACATGTTGTGGCGCGACTGTGACGTCCCTGTTAACACGCGTCATCATAAAGTGTTGGCAATACATTCATTGAAGCCAACTCAATTTTTTGGAGCTATACAACATTGTATAGAACATTTTAATTTAGTTTATTCTTATTCCTACAGTTCAGTGTACATTTTTAACTTCATTGTAGGCATGGACACATAATGGATATCTTAGATGTAGTGTACGTATTTCATGCATTTCAATGATGTTACTTTTAAAAAGTTCTTCTGAAGTCATTTTAACACAAGTTCAAATACAGACATTTTCTTTCTGAATTTTTCAACAAACAGAAAGATATTTTTTTTTTCTTTTGAATTTTCATCTCCGAATAATGTCATAGTTTTCCGTAACCTGATTTTTAAGAACATGATTTATTTTTTAAAGGCGCGTTTTGCTGTGACATCTGCTTCGTCTTCTTACCAAATTACTTCAGATAAAAATATGCAGTAAATTCTCTTACAGTTATTGTGTGTATGTATGTTTTTGTAATATGATCACTATTGGCATCAGAATGATTGAATGAAAACAGTGGAAATGCGGTAAGTACAATTATGGATAAGAATATATTTCGGTGTATAACTGACGTGTGCAAGTATACATACATGTAGTTTCAAGAGGAACGCCAAATTAAGATCAAAGTAAAAATTCATTTTTTATGAACGTATGCATTATTGGATATTCGACTGTTCTTCAAGACTTAACAATTCCTCTGTATTTTCATGTCTTTGAATGTTCTTTGTCTTTTAAAACTAGCGAAAAGACAGAATCTCTACAATATGTACAGCGTAATGTAATCAATTCTAGATTAAGACCTTTGATTCTTTTGGATGCATGTATTAACAAACACTAGTCTAATAATAGTGTAAATTATCTTTTTTATTTTCGTTCTTATACTCTCTTCAGTACTTTACGGTACCAACTGAAGAAAACAAACAAATAGACCGGTAATTGATTCTAACAATCAAAACAACGAACCAGGGCAGATCCATAGCGACAGGGTTCAATATGGGGTTAAGGCAACTTGTGGAGACCGGGGCAAGTTCGAAACCGAAATGCTACTTATTGATGGCATACGTGTAACAAACCGACAGCTTCACATGATGGTATACATACAAGCCTAGTATTGAGTTTCGTATTGCACTAATATACATATTTCTTAAAATATAAATGTTGGGCAGGTTCGTCCCATGACACAGGAACAGGTTCTGCCAATGCCATACACGGGAAGCAAGGCAATGGCGGGAAAATATGACGTTGCATGCTTTCTGATGTCATGATTATGCAAATTCCAATGTGGGCCGAACTTACATGTACCCCAGACATCCTGCCGAACTTACCCCAAGGCGGTGCATATTAGGCCATACACTCTTCCAACAATAAAGAGTTTGATGACTCTTCAAATACGGGCATGTTTGCCATTTTGTTATAGTTTTATGAAGGGACTTTTTTCTTTCGAATGGTGTAAATACACATAAATTTTAACAAATACTGTCCAGAACAACTTTAAATAATGAAATGGGCCAAACATGCCCCTGTCTTCTTATCCTATATTTTGAAAGAAAATCCCACAGACGGGCAGGGGTTTCGGGAGGGATGAAGAATACTTAGTTATCCACCCTCCCCACCACGATATATATATATAAACAATCTTATTTGAGATGAAAGTACTAGACTCGTTGTTAAGAATTTTTCTTTATATAATATGTATTCGTCCGTAAGAATCATTTTTCTGATTTATAATATATATCTACTTACGGATCGACTTGACAACAACTTTATTTGGAGTATCACAGCAAATATGGTTGAGGAAAGAAACTACTTCAAAGCGATTGTAAGTAAGTTGGACGAAATCAACAAAAACTTACTTCGTTTTATCGATATTGTTTATGTGAGTAAGGACAACAGTGCAAGCAAACCTGCTGAAACTCCGGTTGAGGAAGTGAATCACATTGCTCAATCAAACTTTACACCGGACCCGGTTTCCAATCAAATTGACGCAAAGAAAATCCGGAAATCAATCATCCAGAAAGAAAACAGTTGTTTTGGAACTTCTTAAACTTTTCCAAGACCACTGATGTTTACAAAGTCTGGCTTGGGAAAAACACTCCAGTCTTACCCAGGAAGTTCCGCCCGAAAGTAATTCAAGGGGAAGATGAGGAAGACAAGAAAAACCGCGCACATACTGCGGTATACGGTTTCAAGGCTGAGATCCAGATGATGGATAATAAAAGTGACAGGGCAAATCAGGGCTACAAAGCAGTAGACAATAGAATGGAAAATATAATTGTACAAAATTCCTGGAATGAAGATATAGCAGAACCTCTCATTTCACAGTGGAAACAAGAATGCCAGAATAAGGAGGAGAGATCTTACGGAATATGGGAGAAGAAAAGGACATGGCTACGAAATTACCCTTCGGCGTATGGGGAGAGCATGTTTATCAAAGAAACACCGAAAACACCGGAAACACCGAAAACACAGAAAACACAGAAAACACCAACCAATGAACCGGTCACACTCACAACACCGATGACGATAAATACAACACCAAAGACGTATGCCAAAGTCGTAACTTCACCTGCATCCAAAGGATCCACGGGTAAAGGAGCCGTGACGAAACAACATCAACAACAGGACCGAAGGGAAATACCTCCGCGACAAGGAAAGGTTGCTCACCAACAGAAAGCTCAACCACAATTGAACACATCCGGTGTAAGAACTACATTTATAGGAAAATCATTGAAACACAACTATTTTTTAGGACATTGCCAAATAAAAAATAGAGGAGGTGGAACAAGAAAAAACAGAGACATGGAGCAAGTAAGACTATAGAAAATAATGTAGCGTGTACCGAACCAAAGGTAATTAATTTATCTAGTAGATGAACGCAGACGAATTAGCGTTATTAAGTAAGGGTTTGAAATTTTGTCCTACGCAAGAAAAGCCTAATGTTAATGAATTAAAATGCGATATTCAGGAATTTTCTAGAAGACTCTGATTAAATGAAATGTTCTGTTCTAAGAGTAATAATGATGATGATGGCGACGAGGATATACATTTACAAACTCAGACTGTAAGTTTAGTTAGAAACAAATCAAATTTCAAACCACCTAAGAGCAGAGATAAAATGTTAGAGGATGTCTTAGAAAGTTTAAACAAATTCCCACTTGAAAGTTCACAAAGTAATAATCGACATGTCAAAAATAATCTTTCTTTTAAGCAGACACAAGCGATGAAAAGTTTACAAAACGACCGTTCAATTGTGATAAAAGAAGCGGACAAAGGCGGTGCAGTTGTAATTATGAACACCGATTTTTATTTTAAACATATTACTGACATGCTTTCTGATGAGGAACTTTATGAAGATATTAATAACAATGCTGATGTCTCAACCCGTGCAATGATTAATAACTTATTGAAAAAACAAGGTGAGAACATGTTGGTAGATGAAGAAATAAACTATTTAACAGTGTTTACACACAACACGAGTTTGTTCTATGGTTTACCAAAAATACACAAGAGTGAAATTATAAGCAATGCAATAACAGAGCAAAATTCTGTTTATATTGAAGTAGAAAATCCTTCAGATTTGAAATTGAGACCTATTGTCGGTGGACCCAACAGTAGCACACAACGTCTGAGTCATTTTATGGACATTTTATTGAAACCACTTTGTAAGTCCGTCAAAAGTTACATTAGGGACGATTTTGATTTTCTTCAACATCTTCCAAAGCATGTTCAACCCAATAAATCGTCCGCTAGGCCTGTCTGCCTTCTAGGGCCTCTTCGGGCGGAATGATGATTGGTGATTGATATATATAGAATGGTATATTGAATTATGCAAGGATCGGATTCTAGCTTTTCTACCGACTGTGCATAAAATGATACAGTTAAATTATGCAGAAAACTGTATTTTGATGTGTGCCCGCTGACTAGGTCTCACCTATTTCATATTAAGTAAACATGGCGTGTTAAACCATAATCATTAAACTAATCAATGCAAGCACCTGTTGTCGCACCCATTATTTCGGTTTGTGTATTTGCTGTCACTTAATTCTGTTATTGTAAAATTGTGCTTGTCGTTTTCCATTCGTCCCTGATACCAACTAAAATAAACCACATTATTTTTACATTACTTTGCAAAATCACGGGCTTCTCGGTTATCTGCCTTTTTTTATTTAATCTCTAAAATTTCAGTCACGTCTCTTGGCGCATCTGAGGAACATCTTTGCTATCTCCTATATACGCTTCCCCATTGAATTATAAAAGAAAAGAAACTTGAATTGAATTACAGTTATTTTAATCTAAAACAAATATTACTGGTCAGGTAAAACATGAATCATTATGTGCAGCAACGCTCAGCTAACGGCAAAGCCATTAAAGAAGGAATTAATGTAAAACAAGTATTACTGGTCAGGTAAAACATGAATCATTGTATCCAGCACCGCTCAGCTAAAGGCACAGTCATTGAAGAAGGAATTGAGAAACCAAACAGGTAAGCTGAATCTGTGTCCGTTTAATTTTAAATATACAATAGTATATTTAGATGAAAGGAATCGAAAAGTCTACTGCTCTTGCTTTGTTAGCACAATATTTTTAGGGAGACCGTACAGAGTTCGGGAGTGCCAGGTTGGAATATCGGTTAAAATGTAATTCAATGGCGCTGGTTTTTTCTACTTCAATTGAGCGTACATCATCTTCAATAAAACGACTAACATGCAATTAACACAACACACAGTATAACATGCATTTCGAAAAACACGGGGAAGTGTAAGTTATCTCTATTTCAAATTCTTTCAGATTAATTGAAATGTATTTAATTTTACAAACAATACATATTTCCTTATGAAACAAACATCATGAACAAGGAACATAACTGATATCATTCATACGTGTTAATAAAAAAAACTTTATTCTTAAAAACAACGCACCGGGACATTGGACAACGGAAAACCATATATTTCATTAGAACAATACGGTGAAAAAACCTCTTCCAATCAAAAATGTTTAGGTTATGGTGTTTCCTGTTTTTTCTCCTTCTTCTTTCGCTTTCGAGATATTTAATATATCACCTGTAATTTGTTTTCATAGGATATCCTAATTTTGCATTTTCTTCTACATATTGTGCATTTTAAAAACTTTATTTTTACAATTGACACACCTTGTGTAAACGCTAAAGGTTACCCGTGGCAAACTCCCCTCCGCTGTTTCCATCGAGAAAAGGTATGGAGAGCAAACAGCTTAAAAATGAAAAGTGTAAACTTCTTTGTTCTTACTTTTTTTCCTGATAATTCGTCGTTGATTTCGATGGTGTTTGTTATCAGCACCACTACCTTTTATGTGCATTGACTTTGTATTTTGATTTGAAATACCATTATGTTATGGGTGCACATGTGCTACCAAACGCTCCGTTGTTTTTGTTTATTTGGTGCAGGGGTCCCCTCACCTCAAAAAAGGTTAGATGTTCGCACTTCCATATATTGTATAGGTTGGTACTTTGCTATTTGTTGCCATATTGATTAGTTAATTTTTGAATGGCATTCGGCAGTTACATTTTGTGAACTACAGTATTGTCCTACCTTACCTTACCAGTCAGCTTCATTTCTTCACATACTGCCTGACTGGAGAGAAACGTAAAAATAGATCGTTCGTGATCTGCCACTTCTGCCTCCTATACAGACCAACCAGTACCCAGTCTTGTGAGGTCTCTTTTTGGATGACGTTTATCTATGTCGTTCTAGGACGATTCTGCGTTTACCATGGGTTGGTATCCACTGGTAGAGTTGTTCGGTAATCCGGTTGTTGTCCATGCGATGAAGATATCCAAACCACTGCAGCCTGCGCTTTCTGATAATGTTTGTGAGCATTGGCTGTTTAGTCATGGATCTTACATGCTTATTTGTGACATGTTGCGACCACACAATATTCAAGATCATTCTTTGGTATCTCATGTCACAGGCATCCAGTCTGGCATCATCTCTTTCTGTCTGTGAACTACAGTATGAAGTAAAATTAACTTTTTAATTGCTGAATTTATTGACTTTCTTTTACAGACACCTTGATCATGATGTCAATAATAAATTAAGGGATACCATTGGCGTATCTATCATTAACTTGAATACATTAATCTATTACTTGTTTCAGTGACTTACCTTGTCAAGTGGCGGCAATACATATAGGTGATACATTGTACAGGTATATGAAGAATAAATCCAGCAGTTCTATTCAGTGAACAGCTACAAATACACCGAAGACAATGTCGAGGTACTAGTCTATATTTACATATATATCAAAAGAAAAATCTCAACCGCACACATCAGACTTTTTATATGAACGAGAAATTTTGACGAATATGCATATACTTGCAGCGGATATTGCTATAGTGAACTACAATGTGACGTCAGAATTATTTCTCCTATAAATAAACAGTCTGAGGAATATCCCTGATGAAATGAATGTGCTTTGCATTTTTTTTATTTGTTTCTAACTGATTATTATCATAAACATTTTAACAAGTAACATACTTTGTCTTTGAAACGTTCACATTAAAAACTCAGATAAAAATGATAACTTATCATTTATGCGTATCATATAGCATACAGTCATTTATTAAATGCATTATTACAACACCATCACATAATTTTTCAATCAGGAACTGTCGGTACTGTCCGTTAACGATTATTGTCTCGTTCAAGGAAAGTACCGACTGTTTCCGGTTGATAATAATTTGTCTGTAAAGTTTTAATGTCAACCATTGTGACGTCACAAAGAACAAATACGATGACGTCATAAATTCACGGCTGTCATATTTGCATGTTTACATGCAATGCTGAATGTGTCCATTTTTATGAAATAACCCTTGTCTAATGATATTGTCAGGAATATGATGTGGATATTTTTTTTGGTATTATCACCATTGTAACACAAATTCAGACCAAATATTTGGTTTATCAAATAAGTCATTTAACCGTTTGCCAATATATGAGGGGTTCTGCGGCGTCCATTGTCAGATCGGCGTCAACTTTTTGGCTAAAAACGATTTCTTTTCAATATCCAACATACCAAAAGCGATAGCTTTTACAAGTTGTACGCGGGGGTAAGGGGTACAAAATATGTTCAAATTAAATACCTTGACCCTTTAATGACATTGGTCCATTTTTAATATTAATGGTGTGTGATTCTTATCAGGTGAGCAAAACAGGTCCATTAGAACTCTTGGCTTGATTACATATCTTTGTTTTGTCGGCTTTCCGGATATTATGATGCTACAAAATATTTTCTTGTTTCTGTTTTTTAGCTATTATCCTACAATGAAGATGGCGACCAGTTTTAGCGATGAGAAGGACGATATGTACTATGTTCACGGCCATATTGGCAATATCAGTCGGGCGGCCATCTTGGAAAGTCTAAGTGAGATACAATTATTTACCATACATAAGCTAATGCATTTCAACAAAGAAAATAAACTAAAATATATATAAAAAATATCACATTATGTTAAATTAAAGTTAGAAAAATTGATCAACATGAATATTTCTATACCGATTTGAATATTTGATGTCTACCATTAAAAAATCTGCAAAATTCAACTCTATTATTTATGTTGATATGAACTTTCTATAGGGTCTATCTATGAATAGGAATTTTTAATAAAGATTAATGACATATTATTTTATAAACATATTCAAACCCTAGGTTATTTGTTTCTCCCCTATATACAATATTAGGGTTAATAATTATATTACGTTAGAATACAATGAAAGGCGCTTTTATATATTCTTCGGTTTCTTATAATAATATTCTTCTTTTACGCGCGGATTTTTTTGTCACATATCTCATTTTCATTTCACCAACAAGCAGAGCAGAGCTGCTTCGGTACTTTTGTACTCTGCAGCTTGTTGCCAGTTTCATATATCTGTGTGTTTAAAAGATTTAAAATGTACATGCAGGCGTGTACCTTCATTTGACAAAGAAATGTTGCCCTAGAGCAGCTACAAAATCGACCCACGTGTTTGTATTTACAATATATGAAGCTTGTTTGGAAGAGCGTTAGTGTATTGGAAGAAAAAGAACATCAACGTGAAAATCGATCCCAATGATGAATTATTAATAACAACTGAAAATTGTCGTTACATAGTGGATGTGGTTTAATACATCAAAACTTTATTATGATATATAAAGATACTGTTATGTTATGTTTAATTGCTATGACTTTAATTCATTAAGGAAGAATACTTAGTTCAAGGCAAGCTTCCAAGACGGAACATCCAGTCAACATAGCAGATTATGGAACTGCAGACGGACAATCTTCTCTGTCGCTCCTCAATGAAATGATAGGTAAATATAATACCATTAGACAGGAAAAAACTTTCAATATAAAGTGCCTATTTCAATGCATGTTAAGAAAGTACAATTATGTTACAGATGTCATACAAACAGATCTGGGGAAGGAACAAGCCATTGTCGTGTACTATAACGATCAACCGATGAACGACTTCAATCGGCTAAGCAAAGTCATCCAAGGTTGTATAATGCATTACGATGTCTTTCGATGACATTATGACAGGATAATTTGATAAAATAGGTGGTAATTTCTTGATTTTGCTACCAATTAGTTTAAATTAGCAATGGTGAATCAAACGTTTATCATAATTTATCTTTTCATTTTAAGAACAGATAAGAAATAGATCCACGTAAGATATATCTAAGAGTTCAAGGGATACTGTTTTGATCTGTAAAATATCTTCCGTACATGTCTGAATTAATGTTGAACTAGTTAACAAAATGCATCGAGTCGAAGAATGTGTTTCTCAGGTAATAGACAGGATTCTGGACTAACTGTTGACAACCACGTCTATTCGGTGATCGTTCCTAGGACTATGTTTGAACAATGTCTCCCTAACAATACTCTGGACCTGGCAATTTCCTCCGTAGCAACACATTATTTGTCAAAACGGTACGTATCAGTCACGTGTTTCAGACAAATTTTAATAAATAAAATACTGAATACCGGAAAAAATTCGCCCAATCAACCTCGTGCTCTTCGTCTGAAACATCCATGGTTTCCCAGTTTTAATTTCGCCCTTCACATCTTATTACTATGTCAGTTATTTTGTTTACTGATGTTCACTGTAATGATCTATTCACACTCTCAAATGACACATCAGCGATACTTTCCCGGTATACAGTTGTCATTTTTCTTTGATAAACATTCATTAAATGTTCAACAGTGAAATATCAGGAATTTAACCCTTTAATAAAACGTTTTATTTTTACTTCTTTCAGTATTGTCCAATCATAATGATACTTTCTATTTCATTTCAACAATTTCTATTGTGTTTTTCAACAATAGGATTTGACAACGGGCAAATACTTTCTATTCACTGCATAGTGTTTCAGTTTCAAGTTCAGATGAAGCGATGGCATGATAAGAGGCTTTTTGGAACACATTTGTAGCATACAGTATGGTATTTACATAACTGCACAATTAATATGACTTTTGTTTGGTAATTGCAGCAAACGAAAGAATTGCATTCAGCAAACTACTCAAAATGGCGTCCTGCCTTGTTGTCAAACTCGACGTCTTAGCACTTGGCGTCAAATATTGAGCTACTAGTTCCTGCGCTATTTTATGCATCAATATTTGCGTCGTGCTTCCTGACAAAATGTTATCAACGAAAAATGTAATAGTTTTTCCATGGAATGCTTTATATATCTTTCACTCGTATGGCAGAATATACAATGTACCTACATTTTCACTAGTGCTTGTGCTTCGAACTCGTGATAGTATCGATATTCTGGAATGTTCGTAAAATATATATGGTTTTCAAAAAACAAATCATTAAATATACTTCTTACTTGTAGTTGTAAATCGGCATGAAATAAAAAGAACTATGCATGTCAAATTTAACACTAGTCTTAAACACGAAAATATATATTGTACTACATGTATATCCACTTTGCTGAATTTATATTTCTAGTATTTGTGCAATTTGTACTATTTTCTATTGATGATTTATTGGGGATTTGTTACAGACTGCTAAATTCATACTTCCTTTTCGAGGGATATAGTTTTGCTACTTTCATACTTCTTTTTGGGGGGATATAGCTATTAGTTATATGCTTGTTAGAAATGCTTGTATTTATTATCTAAGCAATCTGTTTTCACAGATAGTAAAATCATTGTGGGTAAACTGTTAGATATCAGTTGTCATCGCTTGTTCATGCAAATTTCACTATGTGAAATTTAGAAAATTAGATAACACAACATTTTTACAATTTATCAAGGTGAGAATATTTCAAATTATTTATGTATTTTTCAATCCGTATTTTATTTATCAATTTTAGAGTTTGTCAAATCAAAAATGGTGTATTTCTTGACGAAGCAGACGACATTGAACAATATTTGATGAAGGAGCAAGCCAAAGCTGATTGGAGGTCTTTTGTTATTTCTAGGGGACGGGAACTAAAGCCTGGTATGTAACAATGGTTTTCGTTAAATATCATAACTATTTGAATTTGAAATGTAAAGGATTGTCAAGGGGTGTCAACATAACTGAATGCTTATTCACATGTATTTTGATTGATGAATAATGTATGCTTTTATCCACTCCTCCCAAAATAAAACCATTTGTCATAGGAATACAATACATAAAAGAACCGCAGTATTTCCCATGTCAGCACGCTTAACAACCTATGATGTTTAACCAACACATAACAAGGAAGATTTTGTTAAATACATATTTCATTTGTGTTGATTAAATTTCCCATACAAATAACTATGAATCAGTCTATTTGCAAATAATGTGCTAATATGCTCTTACATTGTTTACTTGATGACGTCAGTCGCGAGTAGAACTAATCTTTTGACGGTTTAATCACGATATACCACTGCAAAACACAGTAGCGTTATCCCCATTCAAATACATATCAACAAAAACCACCGAAAGAAACGACGAATTGAAGACATTTTTGAGTATTTTCTTCAAATACTGGGTCTCTATGCTGTGGGTTGGTGACGACAGAAATATATAAAGTGAGGCGAATTACGTTGACCTCTATGGTCACGCTATTGTTTGTGACGTCATGAAAAATATCAATTTCATGACGTGTCAGGGTCAGTCGGGGTCATCGACGTCATTGACAGTCGCCATCCGGGCTTCATATGCAAATGAAACATTTTCGGACGGTATATCGTTATTATTTTGATTGACAAATCAAATGCCGTGTTCGATCTCAAATTAGTTATAATAAACAATCATTGCAATAAAACTCACTTTTGGAATTTACATTCATCGAATATAGTAGGAATCTCATGTTACATTCAATTTCATTTGTTGAAATATTAATCAAAGTAAAAATAATCCTAAAACATCGGTTATCGTAATTGTTTTGGTTATTATAGGGTTTTTATTTTTATTGAACAATACTATGAAGATATTTTTTACATTGTGTTTGGATTTTCACATAGGCATTTATTTATATAAAAACTATGAACTTGAAATGTCAGCTTTTAGATGCGGTTTCATTTATGAACTGACCAAAACAAATGTAAAGAGCTTTGCGTATATCTTCTCCCATTAAATGTTCAAAAAGCCGCTGATAAAGTTACGACTTACCGGTGTTTCAGGTGGTTTTCTTATTACAATGACCCCATCTTCAGATGAAAATGATGAAGTACAATTGCATGTACACATGGGAAACCTCTGCCTTGGGAGCATCGTGTCTAATATGGCAAAAGAAGGCGTAATTTCACAGGTATGTGACCAATCTATCTATATGTATGTAAACTATCGTAACTTTTGCTGAACATGATATGTTAAGGATCCCCGGACCATTGTCGAAAAATGTAAATGAGTGCTGGAAACTATTATTTTCCGGCATGAGTATAAATTTGATCAATCATTTCTGAAAAGGAAAACACACATTGCGCTTCTTTTATAAAGAAAATAAAGATGATTTTTTATTTTTTGTAATCAACAACAGAGTTCTGAAGTTAAACACTTTTAGCGGGGCTAGTCCGGGAATCATTGTAAAAATATCGCTTTAATCGGCTGAGCTTCCCATTCAACGGAAGTCTCCTTGTCCGAATGTGCTACAGTTATATCCTGAACGAAGTTAAGGGGAAGTTACTGTATATACGAAAAACCATAGCGCAGTGGGACAGAGATACCTAATCTGTAAAACTTTTATAGGCACTCTTCCCTTTTGCTGTATCGCTATATATATGTATCAACACATTTTGAGACGGAATTTTATTCTCTTGCTCTTCACGACTTATGAATCTTAAATGGACAAACTGGCCATATGGTGCAGTAACTATTTGCTTTATATGGCTTTCTGCATCAACAGACTTTATTTTCAAATAGGTGCTTCCTTCATTTGTATTTTCAGTCATTATTATACAATTATGGACTTTTGTCCTGGTGAATATGATGATGATTTGAACCTGAAAAAGTGATATTGACCGAGACAAAACCGAGATTAATATCACATTTTTGGGTTTATATTTATCAGTCATTATTATACAATTATGGACTTTTGTCCTGGTGAATATGATGATGATGATTTGAACCTGAAAAAGTAATATTAACCGAGACAAAACCGAGAATAATATCACATTTTTGGGTTTATATCACATCATATTTATCAGCACAAAAGCACATAACTGTTTTATTACATGCTTCAACAATACAATTTCACTAGCATGCGCTACGACAGGTTGTGGAGAATTTCCATAAAGGCTATATTTAGAAATCCATATTCACCGGAAAAACCAGTCTACATGAGTTTTTGAGGACTGGGCACGTGTATAGGATCTGGCCGATATGATTGCAAGAAATTTCAAGCATATAATAATACATAATAATCAATCGTCTATATTAACAGGAGGAATATCTTGGAACAAACTTTCCCAACCACTATCTGAGAAAGCCGGCTGATTTTAAGGAACCGTTCACTAGTGCTCTACCGGAAGTGAGGGAACTTGGATTAGAACTGGTGTCTGTTAAATCAATTAAAGACTATCTGCAACACCCAACGTTTGACATTGTCAACAAAGGTGAGGTATATTCAGGTAGCATTAAAACCAGGATGAGTGTTACGCCACGATTTCTCAACCGGGTAGGAAATCGCCCTTAAATTACTGCGCTCGCAACACGATTTCTCACACCAGCACGATTTCTCATCCGAGCGAGAAATTGTGGCTTAACAATAGACAACAGAATATGTGTCAAAATTATTTGGTTCATATATTAGTAACCACTTTCATAAAGATCCTCATAAAAATATTGAAGGAAATTAAACAAAAAAAAATGGTGATCATATCATTTGTAACTACTTCTAAAATAATACAGATAAAATATAGGGATTGAATCTGGGTATTTCCAGTGTTCGTGAAAGTATGAACGGGGAAACATTTACTTACACATTCTTTAGCGGCTGTAGCTATAATTCCAAATCGCTATCAATGGGAAGGAAAATAAAAAAAATCATTAAATTACGAACTTTTTTTCATTAATTCATAAATTCAGTGTAGTAATATGACGTAACATTGCAACGTCATTTCGGGGACCTCGAAACTAATTCACATGACAATTTCCAAAGGCCGCTTTATTCGGCTTGAGCAATCATGTTGAGAAAAACATTGAAGAAACAGTGGTTAAGTTTGCAAATGAGTTTTAATTTAACGTAGGAGATGCTACATAGAGAGATTTTACAACACTGTAGCTTCGGGTACGTTGATGTCGAGGGATGATGATTTTGAAGAACGGAAAGGCCGGGGTTGGCACCCGGTTTGAGAAAAGCGGTGTTTATCATGACGGGAAATGCATTCGCTACAGTAGACTCGTCACGTTTGGGTGTTTTCGTGGATCAGTCATGGATATAAAATATGAAAGAACTTTAATTTGTTTGTCATGGGAGGAACATTATGTGTCGTAATTCAAACTCCGCGTCCCTCGACGTTCGGTTGTTTGT
The DNA here is from genome assembly GCF_002113885.1 of Mizuhopecten yessoensis. Classification (NCBI taxonomy): domain Eukaryota; kingdom Metazoa; phylum Mollusca; class Bivalvia; order Pectinida; family Pectinidae; genus Mizuhopecten; species Mizuhopecten yessoensis. Next base: position 1,766,090 of record NW_018408465.1, read on the forward strand.
AGTCTCGGCCTCGCTTTGTGCGGCGTTTGTAGGCAACAGTAGCTCGTGTTTACATGCCGCATTCGTGGAAATTTATGGATAAAACATTATATGTGTAAGTAGATTCACCTCAGTTGATATTTTCCAATGTTGGAAAAATCCAGATTAATTCCTTATATTGCCACTTTTTTGGTCACTGTGCGGACCCATATGTGACTTTGAAATATTGTCAGTTTGAGCTTTGTCAGATAAATATCGTCGCTACGTCGGACGACAGAACGTCTGACTGTTTTAAATATGGTCAACTGTAGTTTTAACTTATTAATTTTTAAAACTTCTAATACACCTTATAAAGATACAATAATAAAAATAATGAGAAACAGTAGACCTTGCAATTTTGTTCACGGCGCGTTTAGTTTATGCAATGGGAGACAACTCGAACGACTATTGAATTGCTAACTGAAAAATTAGGATTTGGAAAATTTAAAAGAAGTCCCATGGAAAAAACAGCAGTTCATACTAATATTAGCAGCTGCTTTTTTGGGTCACATGTGTTAGTATTAACCAATCACAGACCCTGTAACAAAGCGCAAAATCAAATTTGGAATTATATATCTATGATTTTGTAATACTTCAGACGAGGAAGAAAAACTGGAATATTCCCGAACAATAGTTGCTTCGATCTACCCGTGGATGCATCACGTGCTTTCCGGGGGATTGTCCATTTCCCGAACGGAGGATGAAAAACAGACCGTCATTGACCAATTCTTCACCAGATTACAAACGTATGCGTTTGATCATTCAGACCATAAACCGTCCCTGATCTACACTCAGGTTGTTATAAAGAAAGCTCACATCTATTGAACAACGAATGGAACATACCTAACATGGGGTATCTAACTACATCATAAACAGATACATGTGTATTTACACTAAGTTGATATTTTAAAACCACGTATGATTACATCAGGATCGATTCTACACTATATCATGCAAATGTAACAAGTGTACCACAACGGCATCGAAATAAACTAACCAAAAAAGATATAGTTTCGATATTGTTTGAGTAGATTGTTGACGTTGAGTGCTGAAATATTGTGAAATATTGCTAAAACGACTTCATTGGAAGTTCGGCTGTTGCTTGCTACAATGTAGTATGGAGTGCTTCAAAATGTTCAAATCTTGTCTCACATTCAAGGTCATGGATCAAATTAGTTTAAATGCTCAAAGGAGTTTGGGTGAATGGCTATCAGGTTTGTTAAAAGATATTACCTTCACCAACTTTGACATTTCCACGAGTAAAAAAAGTTAAGCTATAATGTAGGTCAATCAAATGAAAAGTTATGTTATTTATCATACAGGGGCAGCAGTTGATAACATATGAGCGATACAGGTCAAATGAGCCTCTTAGTTGTATAAAGATGTTAAATCGAGAGTAATATCCATGAGCTTATCGGGATATTTATTTATACAGACTAAATATGTAAACAAGTATGAAGGCAAGATGAAACCTGATAACCCTTGTATTGAAACATAGACATAAACAATAGAGGCATCGCAAATCCTTAAATGATATTTTGTATATTTATCTGCACTAAATCTTTCTATATCCCGATGAATTACCTCCTTTTTTGTATGATTAAGCGAGGTATTTCATTGGTTGATCGGAAACATTTGACGACGATATGCTAACATCTACCATAATTTACCGGACGTGACGTCACTTTGGACTGATTTATTGTTAAGCTGGCCTTTAATAGGCGATTTGAAGCCAACCCTTTATAGCTGGTGAGCTTTGCCCGGCAACTGATGTCATCNGGGGGATGCGATTCATCATTTGACAATCTTGTCGCGTGGGATTTAGACAAAACCCTGTTGATTTTGAGGGTTGGGTGAAAAGTTGTTGATTTTTAATTAATTCATTTTGAAATTCGTCTTCATGAGCATATGTACATATATAAATGTATATTTTTTACCGCTAAATGTATATATCTATGTATATGTAATTCATCCAACAATACTGCAAACATTCTTCCACAGGAACTCTCAGAAGGTTTAAACTTGCCCATAATGTATACAGTTTTCACAATGTACGTTATTCAAGAACATTTAAATTCACATTCTTTAAATAAAATATAGTGAAAGAGGAATTCCCCAGATCCAGTTCACTGCATCTGTTCTGAAATTATTTAACCGAACACATTGACCTGAAGTGGAAATCTCAATGGTATGTTATTAATGTCTGAGGCAGTATTGCTTTCTTGTTTGTGAGGCCGTTGGGCGTTGGGGTTGTAGCGTGGTAGACTATCAGAGTTTACTAGCACTGAAACCGAGAAATGTGCTCGAGGACACGAGAAATCTAACAAATTGAAGGATAGGCATAAACAAGCATCCCCCAATGTTAAGGAGAGAGAGCGTCCCTTGCTAGAGCCTGTGGATGCGGACTCCACGAAAAAGAACGATTGCTTACGAGTATTGGCTGCGGCATACATATCTACCGTTCGCGTACCCCACCTGATGGATATCCTAACCCTAATCCTCGGGTTGAGTAACCATTCTGAAGGAAAAATTTCCATCCGCAACAGTGTGTCTGCATTGACGTTTTTCATCCTTGCTATTTGTGCTGCCGTGATCTGTAATTTTTTTCGGGAACTAATGACCATAATTCCCAAGCCTTTTGACAACAGGGTTCGACATTGACCAAGTACCCTGTGTTCATTTATTGTCCAAATACCATCTTCGGGATGCTTGGTAATGAACTGTGAAATATCAAAATGTTTAAACTCTCAAATGTCTTTCTTCTGAAGAGCAAACACATCGTAAGAGACGTGTTAGTGTATCAGTAACTTGCTAGCATTGGATGCTACAAAGTTTGCCACACAGGGCTAAAATCAATCAAACACTCGATCGGCGTCTTCTGATATTACGTAACCAATATACCTATTAGGGTATACGTATATGGCTAGTTTGCTAAAACTGTCACATCTTTTAAAACACTTAAACAGCTCCTATTGAAGAACAGGGCATTAGTCATTATATACGACAAGAAGCTTGCTACCATGGAATATTACTGATTCGGGTTGAGATCAAAAACGAAATCGATTTTTATTCAGGGTCACAGTAGTCGAAACTCTTAAAACTATAAAAAAAACTTCTTCTTAAGACCAAAAAGGCCTAGCATTATTTTATGTAACCTGTAATGTGCCGGAATGGAGTATTTCAATGCTTGAGAAAAAAATGGCTTTGACATATTATCAAGGTCACATTTGTCAATTGTTTTAAAAAACACTAAAGTGAATCCAGGTGATGAAATAAAGAGTATGGAGTCACAATATTTGGCCAGTTATTTTATAGTATGGAGTGCTACAAACTTCGTTTAAAAAGGATTACTTTTACCCAAATTGAAGGTCACTGGAGACGCATTTGTGAAAAGACTGAAACAACTTCTTTTGAAGAAACAAAAGGCTTAATTAGTTCATCTCGTGAAAAGTTAAAAACATGTTTATATAGTATTTAGCCGGTAGCTTACTGAAATAAACTGAACCCCGTGGACGTGTATTATATCTCGGCTCATGTCATCCGATAATCAGTTTTAAGGATCCGCGCACCACTGCCAAAATTGAAACTATGCAATCGAATCTCATTTTTCCGGATGACTTTGATAAATCATTTTTTGAAAAGAGAAATATACCTTGTGGGAGTTTAACTACGATCAGCAATTGACATGGTAACTGTTTATTAAACTTGACCTTTTTTAACTCCACACGTGTGTATGTGACCCCTACCTTTCAGTATGTTAATAAGCTTGAAAACCTGATACGTAGAGCAGCGGAAAAAAGGGTGTCAAAAGACCGACTGTTGACAAAGTTTTCCTTAATTATTGTGGATATGAATTCGTTTAGTGACTGACACGATCCGTGATGGATAAATAATGTTACCTTACATTCTGACTTTCCGTGAACCCCGACAGCTTGTTTATTCAGCCACAAGGCTTAGTTGCAGACCTTGATATGTCAATAAGTAAACATGGCGTGTCAAACCATAATCATTAAACTATTTTATCAATGCAAGCACATGTTGTCGTACCCATTATTTCGGTTTGTGCACTTTGCTGTCACTTATTGTAAAATTGCGCTTGTTATTTTCCATTCGTCCCTGACACCAACTACTTTTATACAAAACAAAAACTATTTTTACATTACTTTGCCAAATCACGGGTTACTCGATTATTTGATGTTTTTATATAATCTCTCAAATTTCAGTCACGTCACTTGGCGCGTCTGAGGAACATCTTTGTTATCTCCTATATACACTTTACCATTGAAATATAAAAGAAAAACAAAACTTGAATTGAATTACATTTTTTTTATCTAAAACATATATAACTGGTAAGGTCAAAAATGAATCATTATATGCAACACCGCTCAGCTAAAGGCACAGCCATTGAAGAAGGAATTGAGAAACCAAACAGGTAAGCTGAATTTGTGTCCGTTTAGTTTTGAATAGACAATAATATATTTAGACAAAAGGAATTGAAGGGTCATAATACTCTCGCTTTGGTTGCCCAGACATTTAAGGGATACCGTACAGAGTTCGGGAGTGCCAGGTTAAAATCTCGGTAAAAATGTAAATCAATGGCGATGGTTTGTTCCTACTTCAATTGAGCGTACATCATCTTCAATTAAACGACTAACATGCAATTAACACAACACACAGTATAACGTGCATTTCGAAAAACACAGGGAAGTGTAAGCTATCTGTTTCAAATTCTTTTAGATTCATTGAAATGTATACAATTTTAGAAACATTACATACTACATTATGAAACAAACATCAACAACACAAGAATGAAAATTCAAATAGGTGTTTTAGATTTGGGTTGTTTTACTGATTTAAATTTGATCAATTAAAACCTTTACATGAAATTGAGTTGAAGGAACATAACTTATATCATATATACGTCTTAATAAAAAAAAATATTCTTAAAAACAATGGACCGGGACATTGGACGACGGATGAAAATAAAAATAAAAAATGTTTAAGTTATGGTTTTTCCTGTTTTTCTCCTTGTTCCTTTGCTTTCGAGATATTTAATATATTACCTGTAATCTGTTTTAACAGTTAGGCTATCTTAATTTCGCATTTTCTTCTATATATTCTGCATTTAAAAACTTTTTTTTTACAATTGACATTTTTACAATTGACACACCTTGTGTAAACGCTGAAGGTTAACTGTGGCAAACCCCCCGCTTCCATCGAGAAAGGTATGGAGAGCAAACAGCTTAAAAATGAAAAGTGCAAACTTCTTTGTTTTTACTTTAATTTCCTGATAACTCGTCGTTGTTTTACAATGGTGTTTGTTAACAGCACCACTACCTATTCTGTGCATTGACTTTGTATTTTGATTTGCAGTACCATTATGTTATGGGTATTCACATGTGCTACCAAACGCTCCGTTGTTTTTGTTTTTTGGTACAGTGGTCCCCTCATCCAAAAACAGTTATGTGTCGCACTTCCGTATCTTTGTTTAAGTTGTTACTTTACTATTTGTTGCCATATTGATTCGGTTCTTTTTAATGGCTTTCGACAGTTACATTTTGTGAACTAGAGTATTACCCTACCTTACCAGTCAGCTTCATGCATTTCTGCACATAATGCCTGACTGGAGAGAAACTTCCAAATAGATCTTTCTTGAGCTGCCACTTTTGCCTCCTCTACAGACCAACAAGTACCCAGTCTTGTGAGGTCTCTTTGGATGACGTTTCCCCATGTTTTAAAACGTTTCTGCGTTACCCATGGGTTGGTATCCACTGGTAGAGTTGTTTGGTGATCCGGTTGTTGTCAATTCGTTGGAGGTGTCCTATCCACTGCAGCCTGCGCTTTCTGATAATGTTTGTGAGCATTGGCTGTTTAGTCATGTATCTTACATGCTTATTTGTGACATGTTGCGACCACACAATATGCAAGATCTTTCTTTGGTATCTCATGTCACAGGCATCCAGTCTGGCAGCATCTCTTTCTGTCTGTGAACTACAGTATGAAGTAAAATAAACTTTTTAATTGCGGAATATGTTGACTTTCTTTTACAGACACCTTGATCATGATGTCAATAATAAATTAAGGGATACCATTGGCGTATCTATCATTAACTTGAATACATTAATCTATTACATGTTTCAGCGCCTATAGGTGATACATTGTATAGGTACTCAGCCGTTCTACTCAGTGAACCATCTGTATCCGCTACAAATACACCGAAGACAATGTCGAGGTATTAATCTATATTTACATATATATCAAAAGAAAAATCTCAACCACATACTTCAGACTTTTCATATGTACTATGTACGTGTAGCGGATATCGCTATAGCGAACCATTATGTGACGTCATGGTTTATCACGTCAGAATTTCTCCTTTAAATAAACATTCTGAAGAATATCCTTGATGAGATGAAAGTGATTAGGAGGAGTTGCTGAGATTTTTTCAATTTGTTTTCTAACTGATTATTACCATAACGTATTAGCAAGTAACACACTTTGTCTTTGAAACGTTCACATTAAAAAAATAGATAAAAATAATAACTTATCATTTATGCGTATCATATAGCATACGGTCATTTATTAAATGCAGTATTGCAACATCATCACATGATTGTTCAACCGGAAACTGTCAGCACTGACCGTAAACGATTATTGTCTCGTTCAAGGAGAATACCGATTGATAATAATGTGTCTGTTAAGTTTGCAATATCACCCATTGTAACGTCACAAGCAACAAATTGTCGTCGTCATTCACGTTTGTCAGTGTTTAGTTAAATTTGTCCCTGTCCAAAAACTGAAAAAGCAAATGCACAATTAAACGTGCTTTCTATGGGCAAATGTTGCTAGAATGATAGAGACCGTTCTTGTTTCAAATCGTCGTTTATATCAATGGATAACAACCGATGGTTTCCAGCTTAATATGTTCTAACAATGGCTATCAGAGTAATACAAATCTAACCGCAGTAGAAAATATAGGACCTTGTTTTTGCATTGGATGTAAACTGATTGTTTCAGTATACTAAGATTCACCGGGTTTGTAATAGACCTAAATAACACACGATTTCCTAATTTTATATTTGCCTATTTACATGCAATGCTGAATTTGTGCATTTTTATGAAATAAACTTTGTCTAGTGATATTGTCAGGAATATGATTGTTTGGTATCATCACCGTTGTAGCACAAATTCAGACAAAATATTATGATAAACAAATTAAATCATCTTTACCGTATGCCAAAATGTTATGGGTTCTGCGGCGTCCATTGTCAGATCGGCGTCAACTTTTTGGCTAAAAACGATTTCTTCTCAATAACCAACATGCCTAATGTGATAGCGTTTGGCCTGTAGTACGCGAGTGTAAGGGGTACCAAATATGTTTAAATTAATTTCCTTGACCCTCTAATGATATTTGGACAGGTAACTTTATTTAGTATATCTAGATATATTTAACCTTGGTCCATTTTTATGTTAATGGTGTGCGATTCAGATCAGGTGAGCAATACAGGTCCATTAGAACTCTTGGCTTGATTACATACTTTTGTTTTGTCGGCTTTCCGGATATAATGATGCTACAAAATATTTTCTTGTTTCTGTTTTTAGCTATTATCCTACAATGAAGATGGCGACCAGTTTTAGCGATGAGAAGGACGACATGTACAATGTTCACGGCCATATGGGCAATATCAGTCGGGCGGCCATCTTAGAAAGTCTAAGTGAGATACAATTATTTACCATACAAAAGCATTCCCGCAAAAAAAACACCCACCTGTAATATATGAAAATATAACATTATGCTATATTTCAGTTAGGAAAATTAATCAACATGAATATTTTTATACAGATTCGAATACTTGATGTCTACCCTTGAAAAATCTGAGAAATTCAAGTCTTTTACTTTTATTAATATGAAACATCTAAATGTTCGATCTTTGCATATGAATTTCTAATAAAGATTAATGACATATCATTTTATAAACATATTCAAACCCTCGGTTATTTGTTTCACCCGTATATACAAAATTATTGTTAATAATCATATCACGTTAGAATACAATGAAATGCGCTTTTATATATTCCTTGGATTCTTATGATAATATTCTTCTTTTACGCGCGCCAATTTGTGAGCCAATCTTTGTCACATGATGCCTCATTTTTATTTCACCAACAAGCAGCGTATAGCTGCTTCGGTACATTTGCACGCTGCAGCTTGTTGCCAGTTTCAGATTTATGTGTGTTTAAAAAAATAAAAACGTACATGCAGACGTGTACCTTCATTTGACAAAGAAATGTCGTCCTAGACCAGCTACAAAATCGGCCCACGTCTTTGTATTTGCAATATATGGAGCTTGTTTGGAAGAGCGTTAGTTTATTGGAATAAAGAGAACATTAACGTGAAAATAGATCGCAATGATGAATTATCATGTGATATGATATATAAAGGTAATGTTATGTTATGTTTAATTGCTATGACTTTAATTCATTAAGGAAGAATACTTAGTTCAAGGCAAGCTTCCAAGACGTAACATCCAGTCAACATAGCAGATTATGGAACTGCAGACGGACAAGCTTCTCTGTCGCTCGTCAATGAAATGATAGGTAAATATAATACCATTAGACAAGAAAAATTCTTTCAATATAAAGTGCCTCTTTCAATGCATGTTAAGAAAGTACAATTATGTTACAGATGTCATACAAACAGATCTGGGGAAGGAACAAGCCATTGTCGTGTACTATAACGATCAACCGATGAACGACTTCAATCGGCTAAGCAAAGTCATCCAAGGTTGTATAATGCATCACGATGTCTTTCAGTGACATTATGACAGGATTATTTATTATTATTTAAAAAAGATGTTCATTTCTTAATTTTGCTACCAATTGGTTTAAATAAGCAATGTTGAATCAAACGTTTATGATAATTTATATTTTCATTTTAAGAACAGATAAGAAATATATTCACGTAAGATATATCTAAGAGTTCAAGGGATACTATTTTGATTTGTAAAATATCTTCTGTACATCTCTGAATTAATGTTGACAATTTCATAAGCACTGGTTAACAAAATGCATCGAGTCGAAGAATGTGTTTCTCAGGTAATTTGCATAAACCACAAGTTCGAGCACGAACCAACACGATTTTTCAACTTTTCTTAAATCGTGTTCGCAATTTCTTAAATCGTGTATGGGGGTTGTGGGGCTGTACGCTAAGCGGTTAAGAAAAAGTCTGTATTCAATAAAAATGTATGTGGTTAATCTGTTTTTGGTAGTCCATTGATTGTATCGATTCACTTCTGTGAAAAAACGTTTTTTTCTTTGTCCTTTCCCCACCCAAGGTCACAGGTACTCGCTTGAAGAAAACAAAATAGTAATTGTTGTGTAATTTAGTCCTTTCGGAGAACGTATCTGCATGTACATGTAATCCCACTTAAACCGTTTCGACGTAATTATCCTCGTGATTTCCTGTCTCTGTACCAGTGTTACATCTGTTCCCGCAGTGTTCCAGTCATCACTGAAAAATAGCACCCGTCTACTTCACTAATCCCTATTTCTATCACTTCCAACAACTGTAAATTGACATAGGAAACGGTGTTTTCCTCAGCATTACCAAAGCTACGATAAGTTGTCTTTGAAAAGAAAACCATATCTTGCGGCTCTTTTCTGGGAAAAAAATAAAAGTGAAATCAACAAATTATAAAAGGGAGGTACTATACGAAAATCCACAGTGCAGTGGGACAGGGATCCTTAATCTATTGAGGGTTAAAAAGGCACCTTTTACTTGTGTTGTATTGCTACACATATTTTAGAACATTTTGATAAATAATTTCATTCTTTTGATCTTCGCTCAAGTGATGAATATTAAATGGACGAAACGGTGATATGGTGCAGTTAATATTTACGTTGTTTGACTGATCAACAAACGAAACTTTTAAACATGTGCTTCCCAGTCATTATCAAATAATAATCAATTGTCAATATTCACAGGAGGAGTATCTTGGAACAAACTTTCATTGCCACTATCTGAGAAAGCTGGCCGATTTTGAGGAACCGTTCACCAGTGCTCTACCGGAAGTAAGGGAACTTGGATTGGAACTGGTGTCTGTTAAAACAACTAAACACTATCCACGACACACAACTTTTGATATTGTCAACAAAGGTGAGGTATATTCAGGTAGTATTGAAACCAGGATGGGTGTTTCGCAACGATTTCTTAATCGGGTGAGAAATCGCATTTAAATTGCTGTGTTCGAGATTTTTCACACCAGCACTATTGTGCGGGAATATTCCAGTTTTTCTGCCTCGTCTGTAATATTCCAGAATCATAGATATATTTTATCTTCATTTTATCAGAAGTAATTACAAATGATATGATCACCATTTTTCTTTAACTTTCTTCGTTATTTTTATAAAGATCTACTTGAAGTTGGTATAACATTATTGTATGATTTTTTTTAAATTTTAACATTTAATCTGTTATCCTTATTTTTTATAAGAGCGACGAAGAGATGACAAGAGGAACAATTCCCAAAATCAGTCGACCCAAAAATTACATCGTATCTCTCTCATTCAACCCCGTGGAAATAATGTTAGCCTATCGGCTATGAATATCGAAAATATAATTATAGGGTCGATATGCTATATATCAGCGAACTAGAGATCACGGAATAGGCAATAAGAATCAAGTGAAACCAGCTCATATGTAATATAAATACATTTTTGTATATACGGAAAACATTTGCTGAACAAAAGAACTGAATTCAGAGTACCAGGACTTTATCTTATGTGAGAAGGATATATTTTAAAAGCGGTGAAGAGGTGATAGACACAATCCGGTGATAACAATATTAGCCCATCAGATATATAATGTTAACCTCTTGTTTAATTTACGGAAGTACAACTGTTAATGCCGTTGGTCGTCGCCAGGAAAAGTTTAGATGCGACATTAACACCACCGACCGATATGCGTCGGCAAATCCGGAAATATAATAGGACATTTTACCTCGTAAAAGACACAGACGTTTTAACAGATCATCATTATCTGTAATCTGGTAATACTACCACTGAATCCTAAAATAACATTTCACAACAATGTAAGGTCTCCTGGCTCATTATGTGATTCATAATATCTCACGGACCTTTCATATCATCCATCCATGGGAGTGATAACTATTACTCTGCCGAGAGAAGGATTGAATTCCAACTATTCAATATTTCATTATTTCAGATGTCAGGCTAGTCGTTATCAATATATCTTGCTGTAACAGTAACTGTGTTGGTACGTTAGAAAATTCACGGGGCAGAATCAGTATCATTAAATCATTAATGACATCACTATTAATCAGAATTAATAGTTTTCAGATCGGCAAGCTGATTTGACATCAGATCCCCTGCTGCGATCTTGACCTTGCCTATGGATACGACAGTTTTACCTGATTTCCTATTATGAACCTTCAGTCTGCATGATTTCATAAAAATGTTAACAATGCCATTATCTATTTTCCTTTTAAGCAAAAGAAGAGTCCACATCATTTAAAACTTCTGCAGAATGCAGTGTTTTTAAGAAAAAGAATCAAAACAGACATTAATGATTATAGAAAAAATTTTCTGAACAACATATTTACATTAAGTAACTGACTGCATCAGCTTAACATTGAAAACTGTACGTATTTATATTGATCTACAAGATTCATGTTGGTAATTCAATATTTTAAACAGTTCAAATTTTAAATAAAATCAACGAACAAAACGACACAATGAAGTAAATACAACTGTTTACACGAGGTCGATTAAGGATCCCCGTAGCACTGTCAGAAACAGTAATTCTGTTGACTTCAGGCACGATTATAGCTTTGATAAGATGACCAGACATTCCGGTACTTTAATATCATCAAAAGTAGCGTTTTGAGTAGAAAGAAATCAGCGAAGATAGACCAGGTTTCAAACACTGGACTTCAGATTGTTATACTTTCGCTCTTACGACTCTAACTGGTCGATTGAAGTACCCTGGCCAAACTGTGCGACAGTTTCAATTAAACAGAGGTAAAAAAAAGAGGTTACTGTCTCAAAGAAAAACGACAGTACAGTGCGACAGGTATCCTTAAACAGCATTTAATTAAAATGGCTCATATGATTTCAATTCAAACATTCACGTGAAAAACCTGGTCATGTTTTCATGCTCATTGAAGTGCTTGTAAATTAAGATGCATATTATGCTGCTGTTTTGGACACAGACTGCAACTTAATAATGGATTAATAAATTGTTTCATGTTTACACAATGGACGGAGGTTTCTTAGCTACGACACTTACAGAGGTCCGTGCAGTCTCGTCTAAAACTGCTGTTTGTCAAACAATACACTATAGGGTTGATTACATGGTTCATCACATGGAATCGATAAAAAATTCCTGCCATTGGACCAAGATACTCAAACATATCCTCTCTTAAATGCCAGTCAAAGCTCTCAACACATCTGATCACCAGAACAGGCACGAACGACAAGAACGACAAAAACGTACACATCAGGAACATGAAGGATATTTGCGCACTTTTTGTGTACAGAGCCTTTCCCTTTAAATTTGAACACATTTGTCGTTTTGATCCATTCATTTGCGAGGCAGAACTCTGTTCAAAGCTTGACACACTTTTTGAGGATAGTCGCTCTGTCCTGCATCCGTTTATTTCTTTTGAAGATCGTTCCTTATCTTTCAATTGGCCACTAAGCGTGCTCATTCTCCTTGAATTTTGAGATTTGAATGACGCCATCTTTGGTCGCTTTCTTCTTTGCAGTAGAATTGTTTTCCCAACAATACTGTACAAGATTGTACACATAACAATTTTTAGAAAGAGAAGTGTGCTTAATATTTGACTAAATATTTTTGCAAACGTTCCTTCTTTGTTTATTCTACAAGTGTGACCTGTAAGAGTCCCTACCCGAATGTCTTGAACACTAAACGTAAACAAACCAAGCGTCGCTAACGCTATGTTAAATCCAGACAAACAGGCACAGACGATCTTCGTGTGCTTCAAGTTGAACTGCTTTCCGAATGGCCTGCATGTTTTTCGGAAACGTTCTATGGATATGAAACATAGCAAGTCGACAGAAAAAGCACCAACAAAGATGTGAAACATCGTCGTCCCTCGACATAAAGTATCAGATTCGATAGTAAACCGGAAGCGTGACAGAGCAATGTATCCTGGGATACTGAAAGCGCAACTAAGGAAGTCAACAAGGGCGAGGCACTGGATGAGGACCCTGTAGTTTGACCACCTGTCACATCGCCCGACGGTCAAGATGACCGAGACGTTTCCAAACGTCCCAGCTACACTGAGGACCGCTAGGAACACTGTCACTGGTATATCTTTTTCCACAAATATCTTCCACTCTGCATCATGTAGGGAAAACTCGGAACTGTTCTCCGCCAATACACTACGATTCATCCCTGATGTTTCAGTTTAAATGATGCGAGCAACACTTCTGGATCACCACATAGATAACTGCAGGTTTTGTAAACAAAACCGGATATATTTCACAAATTTATGCTACGTCACTGATTCACAGGATGACAATTACTGATATCAATTTCTATGTGTTTTTTTTACATGAAAGATGAATCATCCTTTAAGTGATTATGTTAATGTACACGACCTTATTAAATATACATAGAAATAAAATTTGCTGCAGGTGGTGATGTCAATACACCTTTTATCTAAGTCTGGTCGTCTGGAATGCCGTCGTTCTGGTATTGCCCTCGTTTAAAAACTACAAGACCAAGCCCACTGTTTAGTATGCATTATAAATTATTTCTCTTGTTGTCTGGATAGGCGGTAAATTTATGCCATTCGTTATACAATAGGTGACAAGCATCCTGAGTATACGCCAAGCCACACGATTAACGACTGTCCCAATAGACACATGTGTAAACAAAGTTGTGGAGTTAAAATAGACATCAATCATATCAAATTGAATGGACTACTTTCTGTAGCGTTAACTTCACATGCTTATTTATTTGTACCATATTCATAACTTTTTTATACATTTTCTTCATTTACTGTAGATATATGACAATTAAATAAATTGTTAAACATAATACTGATATGACACGCGTTGAAAAAAAATAAAAAAATTTGCTGTTGGTTTAACTGAACCATCGACACGGGTTTGGTTTGGTTTGCATTGTTTAACGGCCTATCAACAGCTATTGTTATGAAACAATAAGGTCATTTAGTGTCACACGTAATTTACAGGTAATTTAATCGGCGATCGAGGGAGGTCAGTTAAAAAGGAAAGAGTAAGGGCTGAAGAGAAAAATTGCAAACTATTTAAAGGTTATCTTTCCTCGAGTCCCTGGGGGGGGTAAAAAAAACCGTGAATTAAAAACATGTTTACGCGTACTTTATGTAAAGTAATACGAATAACCATTTATCTGTGCACGAGGATGTTGATATGGCTTACCCGGTGTTATCATAGGTTGCATGTGCTAGCTGTCAACTCGTTTGATATTCTCCTGCTATTCTGTTAAACAAGATGACATTTGGAACTCTATTTTCGTTTCTTAGGTTGTCTACTTTATCAAGATGATTAATGATATACTGATATCCCCGGTCCATTCAGAAAGAGGTGTTCCGAATGGTCCCCGATCCCCAACCACCAATGCTCTGTGTATCTTAATCTGCGTTAAATGTTACAAATACTGCGGTAGATGTGTTCACTTGTTTTCTTTACATCACAGTTGTCCTTGAGGTTGATTGTGTCAGACTTTGTACATGTTCTTGAGGATTAGGACTCCGATTGTGTGTTTATTATATATAAGCTCATAATAGAATCTTCCTATTGACGAATACCTTAATATCTAATATACATGAGTGTAAGCTTCTCGATACAGAAACATGTATTTTGTTTTTAGTTTTTGGTTTTTTTTTCTAATTAAAAACCCTTTTCACAATTTCTGCATTGATAATAGAAACATGTGCCTGGACCTTTACCCTGTAAGGCGATAGTGAGCATTGAAGCGTTCAACCCTAGTTAGGTCCCGGCTACACAAGGTTAAAACTAACGTTCTGTATTCCATTTCATGCTTTTAAATTCATGATACGACGTTGAAATATTTGCGGCTTTATTGTGTATTTATCGTCTTATTTACTCATATGCAGGCAATGTGTTTTGCTTCACCGTCCAAACATTGTTTATAATTAGGGCGGAACTTTCAAATAACTCCTTACTTGACCCTTATCAGTAGACAATATCGTCATCAGACATCAAAGGCATTTGACCAAGAAGTTAGTCAATGGATATGTCCCGAGAACTATGTACCACGAATATTATTTATAGATTATAGTAACAATACGATAATTATTGTTGAGAACGTCGTGTTGAGAAGATGTCAAGTGTCATTGGGGTCTATAAATGTTTCCTGATTAACTCAAACCCATTTCGGAATGTCGAAATCAACTGAGCAATCCAACGTGTACGCACCAATACAGTGATTTGTAAAAAGACTTGCGCACTTGCATTTCGGCATTGAAGTTTCTATCAGCATAGCACGAGGTCGGAGACAGCAAGTGTGTTTATTGTAACATTGATTAATTAATGAATATGATTATGAATAAGTTGTTATTTTTTTATTTTATAGATATCTTTTTGTCATTTATCGACTGTTTAAATACGTTGATTGTTAGAGAAATCAATGATATATATAGCCTTATATTGGACCAAACACTTTACCAAGTTTTATGCCAAACATAGGAACTCGCTTAACTCGAACACTTGGTAACTCGAAGTTTCCCAACGATCCCGTCGACTTCGAGATAACGATGTTCGACTGTAGTTCATGTCAAATTCATGAAAAAAATGACCCTGTATCCCTTATTGAATCAGAAATAGGCTGTATGATGTTTGCTGATGACTAACTTATACTATCGGAAACAGCCGATCACCACCTGTAGCAAAACGTTGTGCAAGCTTCACTAGACAAACTATATGAATATTGTAACAACAAAAGCCATGATTTCCAGGGAGTTAACATGATTAATACTAAAATTACAACTGTAAACGCGGAAACAGTAAGGTCAACACCACTCAGGATTATTAATTCTTGGTTAATATTATTAACTCTGCAGGCAAATATACAACATTCATGAAGGAATTATCAAAAAAAGGCTTAAAAGTACTTTTTTCAATTAAGAAGTATTCAGAAAATATTGCCAATTTCCCAATTGCTTCAAAATGTAGACTTTTCTCTGTCCTTGTAAAAACCAATGCTGAAATTAGTTACATGTGTATGTAATAATACAAATTAATGCTACAGTGCGAACACAAACAAAAATAACCAAAACTTTGCTTACTTTTCAATCCTTGACAAGTCACCAATGGAACAAATTCATCTCAAGTTCTGTTAGCAATCCCTATTCCGGAACACCTGGTATCATTCTCATTTTCTTTTTCAATTGTCTCTGTTTAAATATTTCCCTTATTCATAATTTGCCTTAGATTTATCGATTTGAAGTTCGAGCTAGGGTTTTGTTGACAATCTTGTTGTGTTGACTATTATCATTGTTTGTATTTAAGGGAACACCGTTATCTTCACACTATTTAAATAAAAGTGCCTCGGCATTGGCGTTACTTTAACTTATAGTATAAATATACATATATATATTCTACATCCATGTATCATTTCATTAATTTTAGCTCAAGATATGTATATTATCTGATTTCGACAATTTACAGGTAAAGCTTGCTTTGTTAAATTACTAAATGTGCTCAACATAGTTTTTATATATAAATTCTTCATGAAACACGACGCTTCAGTCAATATTGTGTTTAATTATACGTTAATCTGCTGTTTTAGAACTTTATCCGGTCTATCCCATATTTATATTGATATCAGACAATTTAACGAAGAGGCGCGTAGGGCACGCACCCAGTAATCAACACCTTTATTGCAGTGGTAGGTTTCCATTCCGCTGTTGTGTTGATAACATTACGCAATGCTGACAGGAATCTGTTATCGATGGATTCTGTGAATTCATGTTATATAACTTCAATGCTCTGCCAATCCTGGTATTCTCAAAAGCCTTTTTTCAGGGAGTATTTTGCACTTAGTGATTGAACATGTGCAAACAGTATTTCTTAATTTAGCCTGCACTGATTTCGCAAAACCTTAAATAAATCAAACGACCAGCCTATGTTAAACACAAAAAAAGGCTTTTGCACTAGGAAGCAAAGGGTACTGAATTGATATCAGCTGTCGTCTTTTTCTGGCAAACACGCCTAAACAGACGGTCGTTGATAGATTTATGTACCACCTTTTTATCTTTTTCACGACGTTGATATTTAACTCACCTTCCCGAAGGTACCTCTTGTCCTGAACGGCTAAGTGGATTTCAGCTAAAGGCCTTCGGTGCAAACGGAGGGGTTTTAACCAAATTTTGTCTAGAACACTCTTTGGATAGGGTTATTCAATTAAGTATTGTGTGGCTAACCTGGGGGCAGGGGGCGGGCTCACAAGGGAGTACATGGCGAAAAATGTTTAAAATCCATCTGCTTCTGTATATATGGAAGAATTTGAACCAAACCCTTCGTCAAAATAACTGTATAATTGGAATGTGTTGGCCCTCTTGGGGCTGTGAGGTGGGGTGAGATGGTGGGGTGGTGGTGGGAGGATAATTGGCCACATTGCTTGAAGCCACTTCCTCTCTGGAATTAAGTGATGGATATCAATCATATTTGATTTGGATCATTCTTCTGTGGTTGAGGATGTAAACAATGTACTAGCTGAAGTACTGACCTCTTAGTCTGACGGGTGGGTCAAGGTGATTGCTTAGCATCAAGAGACAAACACAATCATGTTTAAAAAATAGAATTAAGCCTTGGTTCTGGCCTCACCCCTAGGGACTTAATTTCTGAGCCATATCTTTGAAACTGTTGAGATCCCCACCCCATAACCATATAGTCATTGCTGGGAATCGGGAGATGAACAAAATTATGATACTATGATTGATCCCGAGGTCTAGCCCTACACTTAGGGACTTAATTCTTCCATCATTGAGGCTTGGGTCTGGCACCAACCATAGGGACTTAATTTCTGGGCCATAATTTTTAAACGGTTTAGATCCCCACCCCATAACAACATGTATTTTTGATAGGCATACATGTATAGAGATCAATACAATCATGATATTATAATTGACACGGGGTCGGGCCCCACTACTTTGAACTTTATTCCTGGGCCATAAGATCCCTACCCCATAACCATATCATCAGTGCTGGGCATCAGGAAACAAACACAATCGTGATATTAATATTGAGTCTTGGGTCTAGCACCACCCCAGGGACTTAATTCTTGGGTCATAGCCCTTGTAACGCTGGAGATATCCATCCTATAACCATATATACCATTGCCGGGCAGCACGAGACGAACACAGTCAGCTATTAGAATTCGAATAACGGCTTTCTTTACGATCGGTTATTATCTATTGCTTTCCCTGTGGTTTGACGGAGGAAGTACTGTGTACATTTCATCTATTTTTCCAAAGATAATAAAACTCAATGCTTCGGATGGCGATAAATAATAGACATAGTCGCGAATCGCTGTCCTATTGTTATTTTAATGGCATAGAGCCTTGAAATCAATTATATAAAAAGTAGGTACTGTAGCTTCAACGTAAATTCAATAAATTGTAATTAACTCGGTTGTACCTTTAGGAATCTTTTTATACAAATAAAAACATTTGCGAAAATCCAATTCACGAATATTTCTCGCGATATAGTACGTGTGTCGCATAAAGTATAATGTATTAGGTCATAGTCGTCAAGGATGATATTGGATAGGACGTGTATTTTTCTAATATTTGTCTCTACAAATTGTATAATAGCTCATACGTCATAACCATTTGCACACAACATGCAAAACCTATTAAGATAATGACATAAACGAATACAGCAATGGCAATTATATTTAGAGAGGATTGATGTTAGCAATTTCACTTTATTGTTACGCTCTCAATCAAAAATGCAGAAGTTGTTATTTTGTTCTGAGATAAATTGGAGGCCCATGATGCCGTTCCTGATTCTGTTCATTTTACGCCATCTCAAATATATATGTTATCACCAGCAACATCAATCAAAACTGAGGGGACACCAAAACAAAAGGAAAGACAATAAAAACTGAAGAAAACACCACAGCAAAAGGAAAGACAACAACAGGAGATGAAGGAGACACCAAAACAAAAGGAAAGACAACAACAGGAGCTGAGGAGACACCAAAGCAAATGGGAAGACAGCAACAGGAAATGAGGAGACACCAAAGCAAATGGAAAAACAACAACGGGAATGAGGAGACACCGAAGCAAATGGAAAGACAACAACAGGAACTCAGGAGACACCAAAGCAAAAGGAAAGACAACAACAGGAGATGAAGGAGACACCAAACCAAAAGGAAAGACAACAACAGGAGCTGAGGAGACACCAAAGCAAATGGGAAGACAGCAACAGGAAATGAGGAGACACCAAAGCCAATGGAACAACAACAACGTGACTGAGGAGACGCCAAAGCTAAAGGGAAGACAACAACAGGAACTGAGGATACACCAAAGCAAATGGAAAAACAACAACGTGACTGAGGAGACGCCAAAGCTAAAGGAAAGACAAGAACAGGAACTGAGGATACACCAAAGAAAATGGAAAACCAACAACAGGAACTGAGGATACACCAAAGCAAAAGGAAAGACAACAACAGGAGATGAAGGAGACACCAAACCAAAAGGAAAGACAACAACAGGAGCTGAGGAGACACCAAAGCAAATGGGAAGACAGCAACAGGAAATGAGGAGACACCAAAGCAAATGGAAAACAACAACGTGACTGAGGAGACGCCAAAGCTAAAGGAAAGACAACAACAGGAACTGAGGAGACACCAAAGCATAAGGAAAGACAACAACAGGAACTGAGGAGATATCATAACAACAGGAAAGACAACATCAGGTACTGACGATACACCAAAGAAAATGGAAAGACAAGAACAGGAACTGAGGATACACCAAAGCAAAAGGAAAGACAACAACAGGAGATGAAGGAGTCACCAAAGCAAAAGGAAAGACAACAACTGGAACTGAGGAGACACCTAAGCAAATGGAAAGACAACAACAGGAACTCAGGAGACACCAAAGCAAAAGGAAAGACAACAACAGGAGATGAAGGAGACACCAAACCAAAAGGAAAGACAACAACAGGAGCTGAGGAGACACCAAAGCAAATGGGAAGACAGCAACAGGAAATGAGGAGACACCAAAGCCAATGGAACAACAACAACGTGACTGAGGAGACGCCAAAGCTAAAGGGAAGACAACAACAGGAACTGAGGATACACCAAAGAAAATGGAAAACCAACAACAGGAACGGAGGATACACCAAAGAAAATGGAAAGACAAGAACAGGAACTGAGGATACACCAAAGCAAATGGAAAAACAACAACGTGACTGAGGAGACGCCAAAGCTAAAGGGAAGACAACAACAGGAACTGAGGATACACCAAAGCTAAAGGAAAGACAACAAGGTGACTGAGAAGACACCAAAGCAAATGGAAAAACAACAAGGGGACTGAGGAGACACCAAAGCAAATGAAAAAACAACAACGTGACTGAGGAGACACCAAAGCTAAAGGAAAGACAACAAGGTGACTGAGAAGACACCAAAGCAAATGGAAAAACAACAACAAGAAATGAGGAGACACCAAAGCAAATGCAAAAAACAACAACAGGACTTAGGAGACCCCAAAGCAAATGGAAAAACAACAGCAGGAACTGAGGAGACACCAAAGCAAAAGGAAAAACAACAACAGGAACTGAGGAGACACCAGACACCAAAGCAAATGCAAAAAACAACAACAGGACGGAGGAGACACCAAAGCAAATGGAACAACAACAGCAGGAACTGAGGAGACACCAAAGCAAATGGAAAAACAAAAACGGGACTGAGGAGACACCAAAGCAAATGGAAGAACAACAACAGGAACTGAGGAGACACCAAAGCATAAGGAAAGACAACAACAGGAACTGAGGAGACACGAAAGCAAATGGAAAAACAACAAGGAGACTGAGGAGACACCAAAGCAAATGAAAAAACAACAACGTGACTGAGGAGACACCAAAGCTAAAGGAAAGACAACAAGGTGACTGATGAGACACCAAAGCAAATGGAAAAACAACAAGGTGACTGAGGAGACACCAAAGCTAAAGAAAAGACAACAAGGTGACTGAGGATACACCAAAGCAAATGGAAAAACAACAACAAGAAATGAGGAGACACCAAAGCAAATGCAAAAAACAACAACAGGACGGAGGAGACACCAAAGCAAATGGAACAACAACAGCAGGAACTGAGGAGACACCAAAGCAAAAGGAAAAACAACAACAGGAACTGAGGAGACACCAAAGAAAATGGAAAGACAACAACAGGAACTGAGGAGATATCTAACAAAAGGAAAGACAACATCAGGAACTGAGGATACACCAAAGAAAATGGAAAGACAACAACTTGACTGAGTATACACCAAAGCAAAAGAAAAGACAACAACAGGAACTGAGGAGACACGAAAGCAAATGGAAAAACAACAAGGAGACTGTGGAGACACCAAAGCAAATGGAAAGACAACAACAGGAACTGAGGAGATATCTAACAAAAGGAAAGACAACATCAGGTACTGAGGATACACCAAAGAAAATGGAAAGACAAGAACAGGAACTGAGGATACACCAAAGAAAATGGAAAGACAACAACAGGAACTGAGGATACACCAAAGAAAATGGAAAGACAACAACTTGAACTGAGGATACACCAAAGAAAATGGAAAGACAACAACAGGAACTGAGGATACACCAAAGAAAATGGAAAGACAACAACAGGAACTGAGGATACACCAAAGAAAATGGAAAGACAACAACAGGAACTGAGGATACACCAAAGAAAATGGAAAGACAACAACAGGAACTGAGGATACACCAAAGAAAATGGAAAGACAACAACAGGAACTGAGGATACACCAAAGAAAATGGAAAGACAACAACAGGAACTGAGGATACACCAAAGCAAAAGGAAAGACAACAAGGTGACTGAGGAGACACCAAAGCAAATGGAAAAACAACAACGGGAATGAGGAGACACCAAAGCAAATGGAAAAACAACAACAGGAACTGAGGAGACACCAAAGCAAATGGAAAGACAACAACAGGAACTGAGGAGACACCAAAGCAAAAGGAAAGACAACAACAGGAACTGAGGAGACACCAAAGCAAATGGAAAAACAACAAGGTGACTGAGGAGACACCAAAGCAAATGAAAAAACAACAACTTGACTGAGGAGACACCAAAGCTAAACGAAAGACAACAAGGTGACTGAGGAGACACCAAAGCAAATGGAAAAACAACAACGGGACTACAACAGGAACTGAGGATACATCAAAGAAAATGGAAAGACAACAACAGGAACTGAGGAGACACCAAAACAAAAGGAAAGACAACAAGGTGACCGAGGAGACACCAAAGTACAGGCAAAAACAACAACGGGAATGAGGAGACACCAAAGCAAATGGATAAACATCAAGGTGACTGAGGAGACACCAAAGCAAATTGAAAGACAACAACAGGAACTGAGGAAACACCAAAGCAAATGGAAAAACAAAGCAAATGGAAAAAACAACAACGGGACTGAGGATACACCAAAGCAAATGGAAAAACAACAACGGAAATGCGGAGACACCAAAGCAAATGGAAAAGCAACAACGTGACTGAGGAGACACCAAAGCAACTGGAAAAACAACAACGGGAATGAGGAGACACCAAAGCAAATGGATAAACAACAAGGGGACTGAGGAGACAAAAAAGCAAATGGAAAAACAACAACGGGACTACAACAGGAACTGAGGATACATCAAAGAAAATGGAAAGACAACAACAGAAACTGAGTATGCACCAAAGCAAAAGGAAAGACAACAACAGGAACAGAGGAGACACCAAAGCAAATGGAAAGCCAACAACAGGAACTGAGGATACACAAAAGAAAATGGAAAGACAACAACAGAAACTGAGTATACACCAAAGCAAAAGAAAAGACAACAACAGGAACTGAGGAGCCACCAAAGCAAAAGGAAAGACAACAACAGGAGATGAAGGAGTCACCAAAGCAAAAGGAAAGACAACAACAGGAGATGAAGGAGTCACCAAAGCAAAAGGAAAGACAACAACAGGAACTGAGGAGACACCAAAGCAAATGGATAAACAACAAGGTGACTGAGGAGACACCAAAGCAAATGAAAAAGCAAAAACGTGACTGAGGAGACAACAAAGCTAAAGGAGGACAACAAGGTGACTGAGGAGACACCAAAGCAAATGGAAAAACAACAACAGGAACTGAGGAGACACCAAAGCAAAAGGAAAGACGACAACAGGAACTGAGGAGACACCAAAGCAAATGGAAAAATCAACAACGGGACTGAGGATACACCAAAGCAAATGGAAAAACAACAACATGAACTGAGGAGACACCAAAGCAAATGGAAAGACAACAACAGGAACTGAGGAGACACCAAAGCAAATGGAGAAAAGACAACAACAGGAACTGAGGAGACACCAAAGCAAAAGGAAAGACAACAAATGGAACTGAGGAGACACCAAAGCAAAAGGAAAGACAACAAATGGAACTGAGGAGACACCAAAGCAAAAGGAAAGACAACAACGGGAACTGAGGAGACACCAAAGCAAATGGAAAAATCAACAACGGGACTGAGGATACACCAAAGCAAATGGAAAAACAACAACATGACCGGGGAGACACCAAAGCAAATGGAAAGACAACAACAGGAACTGAGGAGAACCCAAAGCAAAAGGAAAAACAACAACAGGAACTGAGGAGACACCAAAGCAAAAGGAAAGACAACAAAGGGAACTGAGGAGACACCAAAGCAAAAGGAAAGACGACAACAGGAACTGAGGAGACACCAAAGCAAATGGAAAGACAACAACAGGAACTGAGGAGACACCAAAGCAAATGGAAAAACAACAACGTGACTTAGGAGACACCAAAGCAAATGGAAAAACAACAACAGGAACTGAGGAGACACCTAAGCATAAGGAAAGACAACAACCGGGGATGAGGGAGACACCAAAGCAAATGGAAAAACAACAACGTGACTGAGGAGACACCAAAGCAAATGGAAAAACAACAACGGGACTGAGGAGACATCATAACAAAAGGAAAGACAACATCAAGCACAGATGAGAAATCAAAGGGAAAGAAACATAAACATGTACTGAGAGACAAATACAAAGACAAAAACAACAACAGAGCTGAGTCCAGGCCCCCGGATCATGAAACGGACTTTAGTTCAAATTTTGTTTTAGACTTAAATCCGCTAAAAGATCCCGTAGACATGTAATCGATTTGATTCTCTAGCATGTAATTTTTGCTTTAACAAACTTTCCTGAAACACGCTCAAAAGAATTGACGCAGTAAGAAAAAAAAAACAGGTATTGCAATGGAAACGATATTCGGCTTTCATTCTCTCCAAAAGTCTTCAAAAACATGGAGAAAATGTAATCCTGCTACCAGGGTTAGCCCCAGGGTCCTGTCCCACCCCAAGAGAATAAATCCTTGTGTAATAACATTAAAATGATCAAGATTCAGCTCCGCCATGATTATAGACTTATACATGTTTAAACAAATCTTAGGAGGGTGCTGAGAGGGAGAGCCAAATATTTCTTATTTTTTATTTGAATATGTATACGTACTGATATTTCATAAACTTGCGTCAAAAACTACATATCGAAACAAGATACTGTTTTGGTGGAAGTTAGAACATTAATAGAATATTATATACGTACTATAAAGAGATTGGCAATATGGAATATACTAATTTATTAGCTTTACAGGAGTTCAAAAAATACTAAATTTTGAAAACCTCAATACAAAAGGGGAAATAACCCCTACTTAAACTGTTGATAAAAGTCCTGGATCTGACGAATACATAGCAGATTCAGGGAACAACAAAGCGCGTAGTAGTTACAATCGAATATAATGGATTTTTTTCATTTAAAGATGATTCCGTGATATGCCTATCCCAACCTCTGGATTGTTAAATATATTTAGAGCCAAATGCCCATCCTAAAATTAGCATTTTCCGATGACAAATCTTCACCAATAAAAACCGTGGAACTGATAATACGAGCAGGTTTATTATCTGTTTTCTATAATGGCCGTTGTATAAATACGACTTCATATGTGTATACATTGTTCAAAGTATGGTCAGCTTAATGATATTTTAACGCAAATCGTACATCTTGTTTATTTTCAAATAATAAGTAAAAGAAAAAGATTAAAATGATAGTATAAAATGAAATTCAGAGTATGTCTGCATTATATACGGATCCAAATGTTTGGTAATTTTCAGAAGTTTTTTTTCGAAAATATCTTTTTTGAAAATTTGTTAAAGCTGATCATGCTTTGAATAACGCTGCGATGTGAATTAACATTAGCACGACGTGGTCCAGGTACATCTCTCATCGCAGTAAACATAGTGTCCAGTAGTTCCGTAAGCCCCTTAATTGAACAATATGAAAATTGTCGTGTTCTGTAAGTCCTCTAGTGAAAGATGTAATATAATGAAACAAGAACTGTTCACATCTTGTCTCGAGGATATATCAATGACGTCATTCTCGATATGTCAGGGGTACCACTCAATAACGCTCTCTGCACCCCTGGAATATGTCATAGCAAAATCGACGGCTCAGTGAGGACCATCTTGTGGGTGAGATAAAAAAAAAAAAGTTTGATCTTTGATATCAATTTAATAATCTGTCGGTCGCGTAACGGAAAAATTGACTGGCATTGAAGTCGGGTGTCGCTTCTCTGTTATCTTCTAAGGACAGGTATCAGCCTAGCGATTGGTCAGTTATTTTTTACCCGAGACCAATCAAGCCAGCCGTGTGCCTTCGGTTTTGCTGTGACATTTTCCAGGGGTGCCGAGAGAGTAGAAGTAAGCGTAATCCCATGAAGTATTGAGTATACAATGGGGTAAAGTAATCATTTTCAAACTTTATATGTATCTCATCATCTTTGATTCACAATGGTATACAGAGATATGTAACATACAAAGAATTAATGTTTAAAGTAATCATAAGCATGCGTGGTTATACAAAGGAATACGGTACCATGGTATCAGGGGTTTACTTGAGTTATAAATAATTATTTTGTTTAGAAAAGGTTCACATTTGTTCAGGGATGCTTTTCTTTTAGATGCCATTATAACGTTAAGCGATAATTCACTATGGCTTCTAATGAACATAGAGGATATGTCTTTTTTTATTTCATTATCTAATGTAGAACATTCAAAATATATCGGAAATTCGTCTCCGATATCTTTTACATGACACATTTGACAAAAACGTTTTCGTCTTGGTAAGATGGGTAAGATAATCACTAGAATACAAGATAAGAAAGCGCCTATTTAAACACTTAGTCTGTGCAAAGACAAATAACTAAACTAAGTAAACATATGTACCATATGGCCATTTCGTCAAATTAAGACTCGTCGGTCGTATAATTACAAACGATGTCTCTTGATTGGACGTGATGCATTACTCATGCTGAAATTTCACTCTTTGGGGCTATTATTGTGAGAGGGAAAGTATCCAATCGTGAAATTGGGTGATTACGTGACCATTATGGAGTACGATATGTAAATGACGAGATGTAACGAGCGATGCGGTATAACTCTGAACTTTTTTTAAACTAGTTAAGGAAACCCGTACCACTGTCGAAAACTATACCTATGCCATGGAAACGGATTTTTCCGACACAATTATAGCTTTGATAAATATATTTCAGGGAAAAAAAGCATACCTTTGCAAGACTTTCTGTAAACATATGAAAACAAAAATTGAAAAATAACAATAAACAACAGTTTCTGAGAGTAACAATTTCTGGTGCTAGACCAGATTCGAACCATGGACCTCAAATCTTCATGATAGCGCTGTAACCAAGTAAGCTATCTAGTCTACGGCCCAGTTCGCTACAGCTATATCAAACACTAAAAAAAGGGAAGTTACTGTACTGTATCATCAAAAATTAACAGCAGAATTCCTTTTGGTTTGTATGCAGTTGGACAGGGATCCTTTAACAGCCGCCTAGCACATTTCATTATAAAAGCTACATGTAATTGGCAGGAGTAACATACAGGCCCTTTCTGCTGATGACCTTTTGACTACGAACTATAAACATAGGATACATTTGGTTGTTCTGAGAAACTGTTTTTGGTAAACAATACTCCGTACATTTTTCATCCTCCCAGTAAACAACTGTACTAATATTGTATAAACAAATCACATGTTTTTTGTGCTTAACGTCCTATTAACCGGTCACATAAGGACATGCCAGGTTTTGGTAGTGAAGGAAAACCGGAGTACCTGGAAAACCACCGACCTGCGGTGATTAACTGACTACTGTTCCACGTAGGCTTCGAACCCGCGAACAAATAATTGATGGTAAACAATAATAGACAGTCCGACGCTTTAACCATTTGGCCATCGCGGTCTCATAAAACACATATAAGACACCGTAGCCTTATGCGACTTTTGTTTATTTTGATATTTGTGACAGGAATTTCATGAATTAAGCATTGTAAAATTCTGCATTTATGTTTGATTATCCAAGGGATTGTAGGCAGATATCAATGATACTTATTATACATTATGCATCATACACCATGCAGTAAAAATCATTGAAGATTTTTCTTTCAAAATTAATAAGAAATATGCACAGATCAACCCGTAACTATTCATGCTATTATCAAACATACTTTAACATCTGTTTGATATGAAGGTAGAATCCTGAAAAAAAATATCATAAAATCAAAAGTCACAATTAACTGTCGACACAGCAGTACTTACATGGATCTAACAAGAGAAAGATAAAATACTACACTCGTATCAATGGAATTATAATATCGAAGAAAAATACTGATACAGTATAATTATTTTGACGTTTTCGTTTATATTTTACTTATATGAAAATTAAATGTAAAAAATAAACAGAAAAATAATAGAGCAGAGCAGAGCAGAGCAGAATGAGTATTTTTAACCTTTTGTCTATTTGTTAAGGGAGCAACCCTTCGAAGAAAGAAACATTTCATACGAAATCATGGGTCGAAACAGCCAATTCAATACATAACGTAGGGCAACCTGTTCCCCCAAACTCTCGACACGCACATTACATTACTGACCTTAACGTGAAAGAACTAAAATCATTTCACCATTATTTGTTTATTCAAACACAAAGATGAACCTATTTCACACACATGGGACTGCGCCTTTACTAAATTTGGTAATAGACACAGCATGCCAAAATGAACAACGCTGCGCCATAGAGCTGTTTCGGCCTTCAAGAACTCATCCGAAATGAACAACACTGCGCCATGGAGCTGTTTCGGCGCCTTCAAGAACTCATCCGTGATCTTAAGGGCCGAAACCAAAAACAAAACAAAAACCGGAAATCAAATTTGGTAAAAACCATTGGTGAAACAAAAGGAGCTTTGCGTTAAACCCCTTAATTATATGAATTTCAAACAGTAAAATGAGTACTGGTATATTTCAAACTAATAACGAGTAAAGTGCGTATGTTAAAAACCATGCCACTACTCAAAAAATCGGCATCGGATCCGCGCCATCACAAGGAGGCAAACACACCAACATACCCTGTATCATGCATACATACATGCAGGTACGCATACACTACACACATGGTGGCACGTCCTTAAATGACCTTAGATGTTAATAGGACGTTAGACAATATTAAACCAAACCAAACCACCACTCAAATGAGATCGCCACGGTCACCAAGGTTACGACAAACCTCGAGGACTACGAATACCATCAGAAGAGTCTACCCCGTTGTATCTAGAAAGACACACATATGACTATACTTTTAAACTTTGGTAATAGATACAGCATCCCAAATATGAATTACACTGCGCCATAAAGTGACCCTTATATACTGTATCTTTTTAATCATATAACAAATGCCGTGTTTGTAATAGTTGATTACCAGTCAGAAAATCAACCTTCGGAAAAAGCGTTTTGTACATATAACTTGGATAAGGTATGATTATCAAAATTATTTATAAATAAATGCTATCCATGCAAACTCAATATCGAAGATTCTAGGGCAAAATATAAAAAAAAAGTTATGAAGCAATCCTTTAAAACATACAAGGAGAAGAGGACCATGTGTTCCAAAAGAGGAAGCGTCTTCTGCTTTATCGACAACACCCACCATGTATAACAAGGTCAAATTTAAGTCATGTCAAATCCTCAAAATGAAAACTGTGGTAGTGACAACGGAACGACACGAGAGTCATGCTTTATACCGACGGAGGTACTTAGGAATAATGGTACACATGCATGTTACACAATTGCGAACAATACTAACAGATATGTTTCGTTTGTATAACTCACCTTTTAATTCATGAAAATATTTGCCATTAAAAAGAACTGCGTGACACACTTTGTGTTTATCTGTGTCTACTGTCTTGATTCAGATCCTACAATAGTGCATTGAACATGAAATTTTCGCTGCATTGTTGTATTCGCTGTTGAAATCCTTCTGCGAAAATAACACAAACGCGAAATTAACCTGGTATACAGTATTGCATTCATTTGTCCATGCACATTTGTTAACTTGAGTTACACCTTGTTATATAGATGTACACGTATGGTACTACAGGTATTATCGTATAACCTCCGATACACTTTCCTACCCATGTAGACAATGCTTTAAAATATAATGTACGTCACAGCAATACTAGAATTGACTATAATGAAAGACAACTTCTTAACATATTTGTATGTTATGAATTTAATGAATCAGCTAACTCGATTAACATTAAAATGTTCCTCGGAACTCTGAAACGGTAAAAGTGGGATATTAGCCGTTTTAGAAAGCAAGAACACCATTTTAAGGAGCACACTTATTGCAAAGTAAGAAAAGTACAACCTGTAGAGCGCATTGCATGTCTACTTTCGAGATTTTCGATTTATCCGACGTTTGATCATATACTCAGGCTGAAATCTGTTGAGAGGTTTGGAACAAGCTGACCTTTGTTGACGCCAGGGTAAGTCCATGGGTCTACCAGTCGATTAGTCTGAAACAGTGTTACTTCTTTCTACATTTAAAAAGAGAAAGACATTCATCCCTGAAATTACTGCTGAGCAAGCAGTATACAATTGGGTTGATCACATGATTGATCACGTGGAAACGATTCAATATGGCCGCCATTGGACCAAGTGCTTCGAATGTCCTCTCTCGTAATTTCGCGTCGTAGATCTCCATACACCGGAAGACGAAGAGGGGCACAAAGGACGCGCATGACAGGAGGGAACACACCAGAAACATAACTGAAATTTGCACACTCTTTTCATACAGAGCTTTTCCTTTCAATGAAGTGTTTCTCTTTGTAGCATTGTTGTGGTCTTGTTGTTGAGAGATCGAGGTCAAAGACACATTAGACATGCGCTGAGAGCTGTCAGGTTTTCTGTCTCGGTCTGACGAAACTTCTGGTGTTTTTACAGGTCGATTTCTGAACGAAACTGTTTTAGGTCCCCGTTTATTCTGTGAAATGATTTTCCTTCCAATGAGAGAATAGAACACAGTATCAACAAGAACACAAAAGATGAGACAAAATATGAACACGGAAATATATACTCTCGAAAATATTCTGTCTTTTTCCAGTTTGCATGTTCGTCCAATCAAGGAGCCATTCTGTAAGTTAACTTCTTCTGAGTTAAACGCATATGCACTAGGCGCAGACAACAATAATCCAAAAATGTTCAAACAAACACATACTCGTTTTATTTCTTTTCGATTAAATTGACTTCCAAACGGCCTGCATGTTTTTCTGAATCGCTCAATTGCTGAAAAGCTCAGTATTGTAAGCGACGTTATCCCGACGTAGAAATGAAACACTGTTAATACCCGACAAAGGGTATTCGACTCAATGGTGTATTGATACCGTGCCTTCAGGACGTATCCAGGGATGCCAACAGCACAGCTGAGGAAGTCGACGAGGGCGAGACATTGAATCAGGGTCCTGTAATTGGACGGTTTGTCACAACGAAGGTTAGTCAGAAAAACCACTGCATTACCGAGAGTTCCAGTAATACTAAGTAAGCTGAGAAAGAAAGTGAATAGTAATCCTTTGTTGACAAACTCTCTCCATTCTACATACTCCAGAGTAACGTTAGACATGTTGAGCGATGCCGTGAACTCCTTCGTCATTCCTTATCACAAATACACAGCACGATACTGTACGTTTGTCTGTTCTAACCCTGCTCGTCTTGTATAATTGTAATCTACGGGTGTCGTGAATCAATCGATTTCTTCCGATGTACATTGATCCATTAAGAATAGTAAGTCCATTTGTTGCCTCCCTTGACAATAACGTTCCTATACACTCCAAGACAAACACGACTTTCAAAGATGGCGTGCATATTCTGTCCAAACATGACTTAAAAAGAAGGCGTCAATATTCTGGCCAATTTTGACTTTTGAAGAAAGCGTCCATATTCTGGTCAAACATGACTTTCAAAGACGGCGTCCATATATGTGTCCTTTTTCTTACTGCTATATATGTCGTCATTGTGATTAAGGACATAAACAAGATGTTGACATCGTCGTATCATGACTTCGCGAACACTCTAACATAGACAATCCATTTAGACTTACACGGGTGTTGTGGACATTTTTTCTAGGCCTCCACACACAACAGAAATGTTTTTAAGTGACATAAACGAGTAACTGGGTTAACATATAAAATAGATCTAATTTTATAATGAAAGGCTTTGAATACCATCGTTCCATGTTTTTCGCTTAATATCCTACTGGTAAATATGACACATTAACATTCCACCTAATTGGATTTAGTTCGTACGTTTATAATTTTAAAAGTCACGTATGACTACAGCTCTGCCCCTAGTGTGATGACAGTGACAGAGAAAGGTCGGGAGATACTTTCGGCAAATTAACATAACTAGAACGATAAAGGGTTCTGGCAGTTCACCCACAAAACAAAGTCGTAACTTTTGTTTGTCTATTTCATCAGATATATTCTCAACTTATATTAGATATTATGTATTAATAAATGTCTTTATAAATATTCAAGTCCACGGGGAATGATCTGCATGACTAACTATGGAAAATATAATTCCATTAGTATCGACATACTTGATAAACTTTCTGTGTATATCCGCACTTCTATTCCACGAGGGAAATGTATATCCATCATTAAAAAGAACCAATATCCATATTGGACTGATATTAACATTTGTGCCAAATGGGAACCGTCGGTACTTTCCGTAGTTTACGGAAAGTGCCGACAGTTCCCGATTGGCCTGTGTGTAACGTCCATATCCTTTTACTATAATATAACAACGGTATTGTCCTACGTACATTTACACAATAGCAATTAAGTAATTAGTTTGAGTGACATCTGTCATTCATAGCAATCGGCCTTTCAGACCCCGGCCGTACCGGTGTGTTCTCCTTTCTCCCACTTTTTAAAAAATACATAGAGGCAGTAATGTTGTGATAGCAGTTATAGTCTGTTTCATATATATATTACCTGGTTTCTACCTGTGTATACAGTACTGTAATATACATGTAGCTTTGATATAATCTATTTTTATCATTTTTAGCCATTTGTTTCACATCATATACCATTTTCATTAGCTAGATCTATACAAAACAGTAACGTGAAATCCACAAATATTTTATGTATTTTATATACTTAATAGTATACATATAGATGATTATGCTTTGAATTAATTTCATTTTTTTTTTTTAATTCAAATTTAAATTAGTTTGATTTTGGGTGAAGCAAATTCATATTGGAGCATTATTTTCAGAGAATCTTTTTTGCCAATAAATGCGTCTTCAGTGTAATTATTAATAACTAAGTATCACTCATTAGATTATTTTTCCTGGAGTTTGAGGGTGCTGTCCAGAACGCCATCCGCGCAGCGTTTCCAGCTGTGAGTTTTAAGGGCTGTTCTTCCACTATACACAGTGTGTTTGGAGGAAAGTCCAGTAGACCGGACTTCAACAACTCTACGCCAACAACGACGATGTCCGACAACTTGTACGGCGTGCCACTGTACGTACTACCCCTTGTTCCGTTAGACCGTGTAGAAGATGTCTGGTTCAATGCGCTGGAGGACATAGACGATGCTGATGTTCCACATGACACCACTCCATTTACAGATTACGTTGTGACACAGTGGATTGACTGAGATCAACAACTCTGGAACCACTTTGAGACCGAGGGATCCATAACAACCAACCACATAGAGGGATTGCACAGCAAACTGAAGAAGAAATTGGAACACACCGACTCCAACATCTACAGCATCATCCGCGTCTTCCAGGAAATACAACGAGATAACGTGCATCCAACACGCAGCAGGGGGACAATTCAGACCAAGAGCAAAACGCTAACGTTACAACGACAGCCGCCTTAACCAACTAAAGATGTAATCCAGTACGCCTACACAGCATCCCATTTTTTGCATTTAGAGTGACATTGTGATAAATGTGCTTGTTATGGAATTTTGATTTGGTGCTTTGCTAGGATTCCTTAAAATTATGAACTTTTCATTATTTGTGCTTTTTATGGACTTTCCAGTATTTCACCTATATAGACAGATGTCGACTTTAAAGGAAAAGCTTCATAAATGGAACTTATTTTAATTGACACAAGTTCAGGAGAAACAATTTACACAAATAGTTCCAGGATATTAATTATATTTATGGCACACGATGGTATAGATTAAATGAAAGTTTGTAGTAATGATATATTAAATTAAAGTTCAAATTTAGCACTTTAATCATAAAATTCTTTATGATAATAACATCAATCCAGTTCTATATCATCTTAAAGGCTGGCATCATACTTAGCGCGCACCATGATAAGTTTGTCTGTGACACATGTGGCACTTATAACAGTTGGTCTGCCACATCTGTACAGTTTATTGCTTATATTTATGTTTTCGTAATGAGAATTCGTAAAAAATAATTTATGTCTTTTCCAACTTTCAAATTTCCCGCTTATAACCGTCAGGTCGGGTCAATATCGAGAACGACACAAAGATAACAGCTGACGTCACGCGCTATTTCCCATACAAAATTGAAAAGACTTAAAACGCAAACTTTCGTTAATAATTCATTTGTTTTTAATTTATATCATATTCTCAATTCATAAAATAGTAACAAATAACATTTTGTAAGTAACTATTCAAGTNCATAAAATCATCTCTACATAGTGACATAACCATCATGTGAAACTTTCATTGAATTCTGCTGGCTAATTGCGAAAGGGTGGAGCCTCCTTAACATGAAAAATATAAACATACAAATTGTCACAGGAAAATCGAGGGAAGGGAGGCTACTCTTAAGACTTTAACTCCGACCAGCGCTATTCGCCAACTTATGCATGGGATTATAAGTTAGCTGTGATGTTTCATATCGCGTGTGTTGTACCGATATTTTTTTTTATGGGATCAAAAATCTTTCAAAATCATGATGGATGTTTTTTTTTATCTCCTTCAAAGCTAAATGTCACGAGTTCACTGTATTTAGATTAGAATTAGACAAGAAAATCATTTGAATGTTCAAATGTAGCTTCTCTACCAGTAAACTAAAAACATGTATAAATGCACGAATGACTAATACAAATTTAAGTTCTGAAAACACGTGTAGATATATCTAATTTAGTCCCTCTTTTCATTAGCATGCAATTCATTGTTCCATAACTACATATAACCATGTATCACAAAATATAAGTGTTTAATATTAATACAAAGGGGTAAATTTTATACAAAGGGATATACAAGGCTGAATTATCCCTTTTGTAAGAGAATGAACATATCTTGGTCCTGGAGGCATTGATAACTCCATTTTCTGACAGAATTTGTAATTTTTGGACATTTCTCCATTCTACACTTATTGGAGCAATTCTTTGGTTATTACAGAATGATAAATGAACTTCTAGAAATAACAACACATACAATGTATCACATAAATACGTTTGTTTTTAAAGTTCATGATCTCACTTCTAACACAATGTTACGTTCTTAATCGAGTAAAATATCGATTCTGCGTTTTGCCAGATTAACGTATTCTGTCTGTATGAAATTAAACGGACAATTTCTGCGTAAATAACTGAATACTTACTCCATGACATATCTTAAGTTCATATGACCAGTAACAGAACTCAAAATACTTCAGTTACTTAAAAAATCTAAATGTTATTCAATTCTCTATCTCTCTCTAATTTCTTACAAAGTCACTCAACCCTGAACACAAAAAAAAAGTTAGTCTCATTGACTAACTCTGTGTGCACCGAACCGAAGTTCTTGATATGCAAGATGTATATGCTTAGCTTATTAATGTACATTATAAGTCAAGTCAATATTGTTTATTTCCGTGTCAAATATCACAATTACATTGATTCATTTAAAAATTATGTACAGTTACATGACATAATCAATCATCTTATTTGAAATATTGTTTAAACAGTTATGATGTGTCATATATGAACGTTTCCTCTATGAAACGTTAATTTGTAAGTTTCTGTGCAATCAATCTATGATTATTTACATTCAATTAATTCCTATGATAAATATGAGATATTTTATAACCAATTCGTTTGTTTGTAATATATTTTTACATCTTTTAACCATTTCAACCTTTTTGTTTCCGGTTTTTATGTATTCATTTTTTTGTGTGAATTTCACGCTCTATGGAATTATGATCGAGACAGCCCCCACCTAACAAGCTATCTGGATGGTGATCGGGACAGCCCCTACCTAACGAGCTCTCTGGATAGTGATCGGGACAGCCCCCACCTAACAAGCTATCTAGATGATGATCGGGACAGCCCCTACCTAACAAACTCTCTGGATGGTGATCGGGACAGCCGCTACTTAAATAGCTCTCTGGATGGTGATCGGGACAGCCTCTACCTAACGAGCTCTCTGGATGGCGATAGGGACAGCCTCTACCTAACGAGCTCTCTGGATCGTGATCGGGGCAGCCCCTACCAAACAAGCTCTCTGGATAGTGATCGGGACAGCCCCTACCAAACAATTTCTCTGTATGGCGATCGGGACAGCCCCTACCTAACACGCTCTCTGGATGGTGATAGGGACAGCCTCTACCTTACGAGC
>NW_018408465.1:1805991-1814217 GCF_002113885.1 Mizuhopecten yessoensis
GATAGGGATAGCCCCTACCTAACAGGCTATATGGATGGTGACAAGGACAGCCCCTACCTAACAAACTCTCTGGATGGTGATCGGGACAGCCGCTACCTAACGAGCTCTCTGGATGGTGATCGGGAACGCCTCTACCTTACAAGCTCTCTGGATGGTGATCGGGAAAGCCCCTACCTAACGAGCTATCTTGATGACAATTGGGACAGCCCCTACCTAACAGGCTATCTGGATGGTGATAGGGACAGCCCCTACCTTACAGGCTTTCTGTATGGTGATCAGGACAGCCTCTACCTAACAGGCGAGCTGTATGGTGATCGGGACAGCCCCTACCTAACAGGCTAGATGTATGGTGATCAGGACAGCCTCTGCCTAACAGGCTAGATGTATGGTGATCGGATATACAAGGCTGAATTATCCCTTTTGTAAGAGGATCGGGACAGTCCCTACCTAATGAGCTATCTTGATGGTGATCAGTACAGCCTCTACCTAACACTCTCTCTGGATGGTGATCAGGACAGCCCCTACCTAACAGGCTATCTGTATGGTGATAGGGACAGCCCCTACCCCCCTACCTAACAGGCTATCTGTATGGTGATCAGGACAGCCCCTAACTAACAGACTATCTGTATGGTGATAGGGACAGCCCCTACCTAACAGGCTATCTGTATGGTGATCAGGACAGCCCCTACCTAACAAGCTCTCTGGATGGTGATCGGGGCAGCCCTTACCTGACAAGCTCCCAGGATAGTGCTCGGGACAGCCCCTACCTAACGAGCTCCCTGGATGGTGATCGGGACAACCACTATCAAACAAGCTCTCTGGATGTCGATCGGTACAGCCCCTTCCTAAAAAGCTATCGGGATAGTGATCAGGACAGCCCCTACCTAACGAGCTCTCTGGATAGTGATCGGGACAGCCGCTATCTAACGAGCTCTCTGAATGGTGATCAGGACAGCTGCTATCTAACACAATCTCTGGATGGTGATCGGGGCAGCCCTTACCTGACAAGCTTCCAGGATGGTGATCGGGACAGCCCCTACCTAACGAGCTCCCTGGATGGTGATCGGGACAACCACTATCCAACAAGCTCTCTGGATGTCGATCGGGACATCCCCTACCTAAAATGCTTTATGGATAGTGATCGGGACAGCCCCTACCTAACGAGCTCTCTGGATAGTGATCAGACAGCCCCTTCCTATCAAGCTACATGTATCTGGATGGTGATCGGGACAGTCGCTACCTAAAGAGCTCTCTGGATGGCGATAAGGACAGCCTCTACCTAACGCACTCTATGTAAGTTGATCGGGACAGCCCTTACCTAACACGCTTTCTGAATGGTGATCGGGACAGCCCCTACCTAACGAGCTCCCTGGATAGTGATCGGGATAGCCCCTACCTAACGAGCTCTCTAAAGCTACGTGTATCTGGATGGTGATCGGGACAGCCGCTACCTAAAAAGCTCTCTGGATGGCGATAAGGACAGCCTCTACCTAACAGGCTATCTGGATAGTGATCGGGACAGCCCCTACCAAACAAGCTCTCTGTATGGCGATCGGGACAGCCCCTACCTAACAGGCTATCTGGATGGTGATCGGGACAGCCCCTATCTAACAAGCTCTTTGTATGGCGATAGGGATAGCCCCTACCTAACAGGCT
This sequence comes from Mizuhopecten yessoensis, assembly GCF_002113885.1. Taxonomy (NCBI): domain Eukaryota; kingdom Metazoa; phylum Mollusca; class Bivalvia; order Pectinida; family Pectinidae; genus Mizuhopecten; species Mizuhopecten yessoensis. The sequence goes on from NW_018408465.1 coordinate 1,807,648, forward strand.
ATATGGATGGTGATCAGGACAGCCCCTACCTAACAAACTCTCTGTATGGTGATCGGGACAGCCGCTACCTCACGAGCTATCTGGATGGTGATAGGGATAGCCCCTACCTAACAGGATATATGGATGGCGATCAGGACAGCCCCTACCTAACGAGCTCGCTGGATGGTGATCGGGACAGTCCCTCCCTAACGAGCTATCTTGATGACAATTGGGACAGCCCCTACCTACCAGGCTATATGGATGGTGCTCAGGACAGACCCTGCCTAAAAAACTCTCTGTATGTTGATCGGGACAGCCGCTACCTCATGGATGGCGATAAGGACAGCCTCTACCTAACAAACTCTCTGGATGGTGATCGGCACAGCCTCTACCTAACAGGCTATCTGTATAGTGATAGGGACAGCCCCTACCTTACAGGCTTTCTGTATGGTGATCAAGACAGCCTCTACCTAACACTCTATCTGGATGGTGATAGGGATAGCCCCTACCTAACAGGCTCTCTGGATGGTGATAGGGACAGCGCCTACCTAACGAGCTCTCTGGCTGGTGATCGGGACAGCCCCTAGCTAACAGGCTATCTGTATGGTGATCAGGACAGCCTCTACCTTACAAGTTAGCTGTATGGTGATCGGGACAGTCCCTACCTAACGAGCTATCTTGATGGTGATCAGGACAGCCTCTACCTAACATTCTCTCTGGATGGTGATCAAGAAAGACCCTACCTAACAGGCTATCTGTATGGTGATCAGGACAGCCCCTACCTAACAGGCTATCTGTATGGTTATCAGGACAGCCCCTACCTAACAGGCTATCTGTATGGTGATAGGGACAGCCCCTACCTCACAGGCTATCTGTATGGTGATCAGGACAGCCTCTACCTAACAAGTTAGCTGTATGGTGATCGGGACAGTCCCTACCTAACGAGCTATCTTGATGGTGATAGAGACAGCCCCTACCTTGAACAATGTAAGAAAATGTGTCAAATCTCCAGAATAATGCCATATATTTCCATTGAATAAATCATAACTAAGCACCAAGCTCTCTGGATGGTGATCAGGACAGCCCCTACCTAACGAGCTATCTGGATGATGATCGGGACAGCCGCTACCTCACGAGCTATCTGGATGATGATAGGGACAGCCTCTACCTAACGAGCTATCTGGATGGTGATAGGGACAGCCGCTACCTCACGAGCTCTCTGGAAGGTGATAGGGACAGCCTCTACCTAACGAGCTATCATGATGTTGATAGGGACAGACCCTACCTAACAGGCTATCTGTATGGTGATAGGGACAGCCCCTACCTCACAGGCTATCTGTATGGTGATCAGGACAGCCACTACCTAACAGGCTATCTGTATGGTGATAGGGACAGCCCCTACCTCACAGGTCATCTGTATGGTGATCAGGACAGCCTCTACCTAACGAGCTATCTGTATGGTGATAGGGACAGCCCCTACCTCACAGGTCATCTGTATGGTGATCAGGACAGCCTCTACCTAACATTCTCTCTGGCTGGTGATCAAGAAAGACCCTACCTAACAGGCTATCTGTATGGTGATAGGGACAGCCCCTACCTCACAGGTCATCTGTATGGTGATCAGGACAGCCTCTACCTAACGAGCTATCTGGATGGTGATAGGGACAGCCGCTACCTCACGAGCTCTCTGGAAGGTGATAGGGACAGCCTCTACCTAACGAGCTATCATGATGTTGATAGGGACAGACCCTACCTAACAGGCTATCTGTATGGTGATAGGGATAGCCCCTACCTAACAGGCTATCTGTATGGTGATAGGGACAGCCCCTACCTCACAGGTCATCTGTATGGTGATCAGGACAGCCTCTACCTAACGAGCTATCTGTATGGTGATAGGGACAGCCCCTACCTCACAGGCTATCTGTATGGTGATCAGGACAGCCACTACCTAACAGGCTATCTGTATGGTGATAGGGACAGCCCCTACCTCACAGGTTATCTGTATGGTGATCAGGACAGCCTCTACCTAACAAGTTAGCTGTATGGTGATCGGGACAGTCCCTACCTAATGAGCTATCTTGATGGTGATCAGGACAGCCTCTACCTAACGAGCTATCTGTATGGTGATAGGGACAGCCCCTACCTCACAGGTTATCTGTATGGGGATCAGGACAGCCTCTACCTTACAAGTTAGCTGTATGGTGATCGGGACAGTCCCTACCTAATGAGCTATCTTGATGGTGATCAGGACAGCCTCTACCTAACGAGCTATCTGTATGGTGATAGGGACAGCCCCTACCTCACAGGTCATCTGTATGGTGATCAGGACAGCCTCTACCTTACAAGTTAGCTGTATGGTGAGCGGGACAGTCCCTACCTAACGAGCTATCTTGATGGTGATCAGGACAGCCTCTACCTAACAAGTTAGCTGTATGGTGATCGGGACAGTCCCTACCTAATGAGCTATCTTGATGGTGATCAGGACAGCCTCTACCTAACATTCTCTCTGGATGGTGATCAAGAAAGACCCTACCTAACAGGCTATCTGTATGGTGATAGGGACAGCCCCTACCTCACAGGTCATCTGTATGGTGATCAGGACAGCCTCTACCTTACAAGTTAGCTGTATGGTGATCGGGACAGTCCCTACCTAATGAGCTATCTTGATGGTGATCAGGACAGCCTCTACCTAACAAGCTAGCTGTATGGTGATCGGAACAGCCCCTACCTAACAGGCTATTTGGCAGTACAGCCTCTACCTAACACTCTCTCTGGATGGTGATCAAGACAGCCCCTACCTAACAGGCTATCTGTATGGTGATCAGGACAGCCACTACCTAACAGGCTATCTGTATGGTGATAGGGACAGCCCCTACCTCACAGGCTATCTGTATGGTGATCAGGACAGCCTCTACCTAACGAGCTATCTGTATGGTGATAGGGACAGCCCCTACCTCACAGGTCATCTGTATGGTGATCAGGACAGCCTCTACCTAACATTCTCTCTGGATGGTTAGGACAGCCCCTACCTAACGAGCTCTCTGGATGGTGATTGGGACAGCCCCTACCTAACGAGCTCCCTGGATGGTGATCGGGACATCCACTATCCAACAAGCTCTCTGGATGTCGATCGGGACAGCCCCTACCTAACGAGCTCCCTGGATGGTGATCGGGACATCCACTATCCAACAAGCTCTCTGGATGTCGATCGGGACAGCCCCTACCTAACGAGCTCGCTGGATGGTGATTGGGACAGCCCCTACCTAACGAGCTCACTGGATGGTGATCGGGACAGCCCCTACCTAACGAGCTGCATGGATGGTGATCGGGACACCCCTACCTAACAGGCTATCTGGATGGTGATAGGGAAAGCCCCTACCTAACAGGCTATCTGTATGGTGATCAGGACAGCCACTACCTAACAGGCTATCTGTATGGTGATAGGGACAGCCCCTACCTCACAGGCTATCTGTATGGTGATCAGGACAGCCCCTACCTAACAAGCTCTCTGGATGGTGATCGGCACAGCCTCTACCTAACGAGCTATCTGGATGGTGATAGGGACAGCCGCTACCTCACGAGCTCTCTGGATGGTGATAGGGACAGCCTCTACCTAACGAGCTATCTTGATGTTGATAGGGACAGACCCTACCTAACAGGCTCTCTGGATGGTGATCGGCACAGCCTCTACCTAACAAGCTCTCTGGATGGTGATAGGGACAGCCTCTACCTAACGAGCTATCTTGATGTTGATAGGGACAGCCCCTACCTAACAGGCTATCTGGATGGTGATTGGGACAGCCCCTACCTAACGAGCTCTCTGGATGGTGATAGGGACAACCTCTACCTAACGAGCTATCTGAATGGTGATCAGGACAGCCTCTACCTAACAAGCTAGCTGTATGGTGATCGGGACAGCCCCTACCTAACAGGCTATTTGGATGGTGATAGGGACAGCCTCTACCTAACGAGCTATCTTGATGGTGATAGAGACAGCCCCTACCTTGAACAATGTAAGAAAATGTGTCAAATCTCCAGAATAATGCCATATATTTCCATTGAATAAATCATAACTAAGCACAAAGCCAACAAAGCTGACTTAAGTTTGAAAAAAGCATGCAAAGCAAATGAGTTTTTACCTGTACACCATTCAAAACACCTTCAAGTTCTCACTTAGGTAATCTGGCTTGACTTGTATCAATAGCCATGTTAGCTTCATGAATTATTGTAAAATATCCAATGAAAATACACGAAATCATTCTTTTTGAAGCATTTTCTTACATTTTTCTCGTTAATAGTGAAAACATGGATACTTCAGGAATGCATATACAGGTAATTTTTTAATGAATTAAAATATTTAATGTAATTTTGGGCCACTCAAATTCTGACTTCAAAAGTTAAAAAGGGTGTATCAACCCTTTGACCAATGATTTTTTTTACCAGAATCTCGGCAAGCCTCGTTATGATGTCCCAAAACGAAAGCACTGTGTTTGACCAGACTCTCAATTCGGCGTAGCTTGCGCAGGCAACAAGAATCTGGTTTGGTTAAACGAGACTAATAATAGCCGCGCTGCTATCTCAGGCCATGAAGTGCGGTGACATATAACACTTTAGACTGTGATCACCCCTTATAACCTGTGTGCGGCTGAAATTGATCTTCACCAAGCAGAGAACGGATGTGGGCGCTAATGCATCTTTTAGATCTCGGCATCTCTGGAATATGTCATAACAAAATCGAAAGCTCATTGTGGCTACTTTGTGGATAAAACGAGAAGACTAGTTTGATCCTTTGACGTGTATCAAACTAATATCACGGTCGCGTATTGGTAAATTGAAGTCGGGTGTCGCTCCTCTGTATTTTAAAAGGACGGTAACAATTTGACATTGACAAACCAGATATGAGGTACTGCCAAGCAAGCCGTTTGGAAATTATAGGTAGATATAAGTAGAAAGAAAGATATAGATCCCAAATGTTGGTTGATTTTGTGTCCCCAAGTAGACGGCACAAAAGCAAATCCACAATTCTGCAGGGGTTTCCCACATTAGTCAATCCGGGACCTCTGGTTTACGAGTCTGATACTCTACCGAAGAAGCAACTTTTATTTTACAAGTGTAATGCATATATTTAAAGTTATTGTATAGAAGCAGAGTGAATGTAAACTATCTGGACAAATCATACGTAAATGGAATAACTGTAGTTGATCACACTCATGTCAACCTATACCTCCTTTGATGAACCTTTCCAGCTCAGCGTCTATCGGAGAAATCATTAATCAGGGAAGACCGTTTCCAGCCGTACACGGTTACATGGAGTGTGATGCACACATGCCAAAATACTCGCCGCTCGTCGGCCAAGGTCGTCACATGCTGATGTTTTCTTCTCCCGGTGTTACCAACTCGGATATCGATTGACAGTTATGAAATAAGACAACCTGTGTCAGATGTACGTTTCTTGGCTCAGTAGATAAGACGCTTTAGCTGTTCTTCATATTCATTTCACTATCGGAGACTGTGTCCCTCATCGGGACCTTGTACGGATTAAAACCCGAATGTTTACACACATTAGAAAGTGACGAGCTAGCCGTTAGGTGTAACACATTTGAGCAAACACATATTTGTCATAACGCGAGTGTCTACTATTTGTTGATAAATCATGATGATCACGGCGATCTCTCGACAAAACATCCTGCTGCCGAGTCGATGTATAACAAATGTGACATTTAAAAACTGGAAATCAAGTCGGGCAAGTGAGAGTGAAACTAATGTCAGGACCGGGAATACGGATTTGCCGGACTACAACACCACTGTTGATATCCATACACACAAGTTGAGCAGGCCTGCCGCCCCTCCTCCGCGTCCTGGCCCGCCTCCCGGGGTGAGATGGGAAGGGCTACAGGATTTAAGACGGAGAACAAAGGTACATACGAACACTTACGTAATGCATTAAACATGAATTACCCCTAGTCCCTGCCGCCTTTGGCTCACCAGAAACCCACTGTCAAATGAATTTCGTATTACTTCTAATTTATTTATTTAGTAATAGTATAGAGAAAATCCGGTCAGTATCCTTAGTTTGAACAGCGCGAGGCCATTAAAGGACGAACTTCAAGATTCAAGAAGCTTTATTTAACGTCGCATATACATGTAACATAATAACATAAGCACTGTAGTGCTATTCTTGCGACAAAACATATATAAAATTAAACAAGGATCACAGTACTTATGAATAACTATAAAATCAGGACAACAATTCAAATTAGATATGCTAAAATTATACATTAGAGTATATGATATCACACTTGAATGTCACACAAGTGTTATGAAAGACAAGTTAAGACACTATACTAGTGTAATGTACATATATGCTAATGTAGCAAAGTGTAAAAATTTACAGGATATACACTAATATAGTGTGAATTAAACAGAGACAATGAAGTCATAAATAGAAACAAGAGCTATAATTATGATATTGTAAAAAAGTAATGATCTTTTAAATAATGGAGCTCAAATCTAAAATAAATATCAATTATATAATAAGTATATTACTGAAGTACATTAAATTAAATAACACAAGCAGCAGTGAAATTAAAT
>NW_018408465.1:1814605-1823054 GCF_002113885.1 Mizuhopecten yessoensis
TATACAAAATTGCACATTCAAATATACCATTCATTGAAAGAACTGGAATTCCTTAGGGATTGATAAACCCTTACATTGTATATATGAAAATGGTTTCAATATCCTGTACCTTTGCCACATCTTGAAAATTAAACTGAAAATGTAGTCAGAAATTCAACATTGTTTCCCGTATTTTGAACAGACACTCCTTACCTTCCCTGACACTGGACCTGGATAGTAATCCAAAAACACTTGTATCCATTATGAAGGATACACTCAGACTGGGCTATTGAGAATCTTACCTGGTTATGATTAGTACTCACTCACATAGGTACATGTAAATTATCTGCAGTGTAGGGTAGGTAAAAGGATTGTCCAGGTGAACATTTTTTACTCAACTTTTCTATTTTGTTCGAGTTGGGAAGCATGCAGTAAGCCAGTTATTGCATGACTTCTCGTCACTCAGGACTTATTACACCCTCGCTTCGCTCGGGTGTAATAAATCCCTTGTTACTCGAAAACCATGCAATAACCTTTACGTGGTTAACGGTTACATAATTTCTTACCTGTGTGTCCATATCATGTTACCTGTTCGCTTACCTGTAGTTACTCACATGTAATGTGCGTCTACACACTCTGGCATACCCTATACGCTACGTTCCATATACAATTAGTTTGAAATGACCCCTGTATTTTGCTTGTCTAGCTATAGGTAAGTATCAGTCTCCACGCTCCGTGCTAGGTCTACCCCAAAATGAGAAAGGTCTAATTGCGCTACAAAAACATTATTATGTTAACTCACGGACACAACAGTGGGGCAGGGATCTTTAAGATCAAATCTTGGTAAAGATTAGGGATGGAATTTGTTTTCTGAGTTTTATTACATGTATTAACCCATTAAAGGATAAACAAAGTACATAAGTACTATATGCACACCAGGACCCTTCCTGGAAAGTGGTTGTTATATTTTTCTGAACAAGCAAACACGATATCAACTTTTCATTAATGGTGGTTTATAAAAAATGAACATGTTAACATATTTCTAAAACTTGTAAATAAAATCTCCGCATTGGAATGAGTTTAGCTGGGATTCATTGACAATGTAAATGCCAACGGAAAACATACAAATTCATTTGTCATGGGGCCAATATTTCGTCGTTTTGAAAATTGCACCTCTTTTTCAGGGGTCTCTGATACCAGAAACACTGAAACAGATGGAACAGGACGAGGATTTCAAACTGACCGCTGAAAAATTGAAGAGACTTGGCCAGAAGCAGATGACACGAGAGGAAAGAAAACAACGCCAGAGGGCGCTAAACATGCTTGGAGCACCGGACTTCAATCAGTTCTGGTTGGAGCAGAAAAAGAAGGAAAACGTTGAAGGTGAAATGTTACATTTTGTTGTATTCCGTTTTAAATAGATACGGGCCCGTATTTATCGAAACGTTATCAAGCTCAAGCTCGGGTTCTATGTCCAAGACTAGTTCTATTAACCCGCTTAATTCATGTAACATGGTCAAAAAGTCGAGTGTAAACATTGAAAACGGTGTCTTTGACAAAATATGGATTTTTAGTCACCCCTGGGGGAACCCCAGTGGGACTATTAATTTCGGTTTCAGTCCCAGATTTTGACATCTGTTGTATTGGGCTGTTACGTGTTTGCTTCTGTCGGAATATACCAGGCGCTAATTACAAGCTCTTGGATAACTCAGATATCGATATCCTTTTTAAACAGGAATAGCATAAAACCTAAAGGCGTTCCAAATTTCACACGGGAATTACATATAACCTAAAGATGTTCCGAGTATGAATCAGGCACCTTTGAGTTTCCCGAAGGGGTAAACTGTCGTATTATAAATCGCTATTGATTGAATTAGATGTTTTATGTCTGACCAACGACTACCGTTAATATTTTCGTAAAGTGCGCACTTTTTTAAGGAAAAATGAAGTGTCAAGAAAGGGGTGTACACGATACACAAGAACAATCCCAAACATGTCGTTGGTCGCGACCATTTCTCGTATATTTTTTGAGGATTTTCGGAAATGTTTTGAAATATGCTCGCAGCAATAAACAGCTAAATTTCGTTGAATAACCCCTGATTGCATTGCCAATTTAACATTTACGAAAAGTTGCAAGTTTAAGTCATATTATACAATAGAATCGGATAAATAACCTCGAGCAAAGAAGGCCCAACTTTTCAGGACGTTACGTTGTGAATTGATAAATACTACGTATCGGGAAACATAACAAAGAATTGCATCGCATTTGTCACTCTGTGGTTAAAATGTCGTTCTTGGGTAAAATCATGCTGAATTCTTCAATCTTGACAGTAGGAAATGTGTCAAAACGACATTGGTAAAGTGGCGAAGTTCGAAAGTTTATGTACCGCAAAGAGTCAAGGTCGCGTGATTTTATTAACCGGCAGGAATTTACAAGGTGACATCCATGCGAATTGAACCGATAATTATTAAAGTTTGAGTTTGAAAAATAAATCTTAACGGGTTCAAAACAGACAAATACATTTCGATCTTTTCTTTCCAAAGGAGAACTGCAGAAATCACAATTGTTTGGTGTTCTTCATGTCTCGCGAATTACGCTGTTGGTGGTCCTCCTCAGACCTGTTTGAGTGACTCCCTTTAAACGCTCTACACACTCTGCCGATATCGATGACCGATAAGGTCGGATTTGCAGACGATCAGAAAACTACCTGGAATAGTGTACTTCATAACAAAAAAAGATACAAGATTTATCCGTATATAAAATTGAATCTTTTCTGAAACTTATTGTTGTGAAAACAACATCTTATATTCCAATTATCTGTTCTGCCCATGCCAGGTGACCGTGTCAGCGCGTAGATATCCCCGTATTCGAGTTGTCAGTCAACACTAACGTTATATTTGCGACATGCTTTCTTATTAGTTCCATGTGTTGGCATGGTTACCTGAACATCAAGCATGTTTTTACACCTGGTCATTGTTTACCATTTTGATTGACAGGTGGAAATATATCCGTTATAGCTTCTGTATCTGTACGTCGTTAGAGCCCAATTCTGGTGTGATGAACGACTTGGTCAATGATTTATCGGGAAATGATCATACAAAATGACGGGATGACTTTCATGTCATTCTGACAAATTTCTAGTTTATTTATTTATCACGGTAACACAAAAATGGGATTAGAACACAGAGCTGGAGTTTGAGCACGATAACGGTTCCATAAATATTGGCCCATAAAGTTATTATAGCACTAACAAAGGTTTAGATTATCCTTAATGCTTTATTCATTAAACAAAACTAAAAAAGAAAAAATCAAGGTATCTTACAACGTAGTTTCATATAGTCTCGTTCAACCATACGCTTGATCACTTCTCTGTTAGGCATAGCTTTCGCAGACAACAAGAGTCTGGTTAAACGAGACTAGGTTGCATACCGATCGACTCTGTAAAATCAATGACTCATTAATTTTGAGCCGTATTTTCGAACCAAATCATTTTAGGTTCCTTGTGTCGTATTTCTATAACCTGAATTATATATTTGTTGTTATTAAGACAAAGAAACAGTACTGAAGAAAAACTCTATAGAGATCGTCCAAGCTAACATCGGCCTGTATTGTAACCAGGCATGCAATCATTGCCACGTGGAGTCTTCACCAAAACGGAAGGAGATGATGAACAGGGAAGTCGCAGACAAAATCCTAGCTATAATGGCCAAGAGTCCATCTGTCCACACGCTGGACATCACTGGTAAGTACACCTAATTTGAATGTGTAAATCTGAACATATGTTTGTTTGTTTGTTTGTATTCGACGCCAAACCAACACAATAAAGGTTATTATGACCATAGACGGATAAAACCACAGAATCTCTGTTTGGGCCAACATGTTAAGTAAATTGAAGTGCTCGACAAATATGCTACAAACCAAGGTAACGCCAAGAACTCACAATGGTGGTAATTATTTAAAACATGCAAAAACTTCTAAAACACAAAAATGCGAAATTGGCGAATTCTATTTTATTATTTAAATTCTAACATCTTTCAGGTAGACTGTCACTCAGAAAGACATATAACGCAATAAATGATATCGGNCTATCGTGAGAGATCTTAGCAACCGTCAACAACAATAACACAACAAAATGTAGTTCCATATTCAATGTTTATTTGTAGCACAGGACACGTGAATACGTGGATATTTCACAAAGCACAGTTCAATAATATTTTAAGATGTAAGAATTAAGCATCTAGGTCGGTCGTTCCGAGTGAGTAGTTTTTGTAGTGTATTACTACGCAGTGTGATCAGGTTACTATCAGTTCCCACGTGCTGAGATTCTATTAACACCTGTGTTATGCATTTATGAATGTAATTTTTGTCAATGGGTCTAAGCATACAGAATGTAAATATATGTATTTATGTACAAGGTATAGGACAAATTGTGTACGTAACGATTTTTTTTCACCTAGAAATATGCATTCAAATGTTAAATACATCACCCACTTTTCGTACATGTAGTCTCTAAATATAAACTTTATGCTATGTTTCTTAACATTGTTTTCCCGCAAAAAGCTAGTTTTCGACAATGTTTCACGATTTAAATGAAGTGATAGGTTATGGCTAATCCCCTAATCGAAACGTGAATCAAAATTCCACTTGGAAATTAATTGCAATATGAAAGCTTTAATTATGGATACTTTGATTTGTCTGTAGGTGGCGCCCCGGAGCTTTGTGAAGAGTTCCGATACCTTGTCAAGGGAGGGAAGCAGCTAGGGAAGACCGTTATAGACAGGTGTAATCTTACGTCACTTCTGGAACCAGGTATTTTATTCGTATCGTATGTTTGACGAAATATTTATGCATCTCGGCTCCTCCAATTTTCACTAAAATATTGTGAGAAAAGGATCAAGAATATATTTTTGGACAATCTTATGGTTTTTCACCAATGCATTAAACATACCCCTATACCTTTTTGGTTTATCAGAAGACGTTTTGTAAAGGATATAGCACGTTTGACCCATGTGACATTGAAAGCAGTTCAAGGTCATTAATTTGACGTGTTAATTTGCCTTCTCGGATTTTTCTACGCTATTTGCCAAGTATAATTGCAATAGGAGAGGAACAAAATGCACGGCCACACCGGGGTTCGAACCCGGAAAACTCCGAACTCTAGACGGACGCTCTATTAATGGAGCTACCTGGTCGCCGACTATCGACCCAGACCAGTTCCTCTATATTATCATCTGAAGCCTTTTGGTTATTCAGTTGAAATCTTTTAAATTTGTTTAAAAAAATGAAGATTGTTGCCGATGAAACGAGTCAAAGACATTTAAGCCCTTTATCATAGTATGATTCTGGCCAAATATCATCACCCTATTTATATTGGGTAACTCGAAAAAAGTCTTGTAAATGTTTAAACAAATTTCAATCCTGTGGCCTTGAAAGTGGGTCAGGGTCATTAACTCGATCAAACTTAAACAAAATAAAAGTTTTCGGAATTAAGTTTCATATATTAGTGGGGACCTTAATGTTACAATATTTGTTATATACATTTGAGTCCTATTGCATTGCAGGTCAAGAAGACACCGCTCAGTTCCTCGCCGAACATCAGGTCGACATTGTGGCATCACTGCCTTGCTATTCCGCCAAGAATGTGAACACACAGAGAGGAAGTGGGGTGTTTGACAAAAGTATCCAGGCCCTGATTTTACTGAACGAACTGGGCTACGGCAAACCTGACACTGGACTAAAACTTGACCTCGTCTACAATCCACTAGGTACATTGGTTGGCTGGTTGTCAAGGGTTTGACGTCCTATCACTGCTAATGTCATTTAAGGACTGACTTCATGTGTCTTGTGTATGCGTGCATGTGTGTATGTATTTGCCTCCCTGTGATGGCGCAGATCTGATGTCGACTTTGAAGTGCTATATCACTGAGATACCATGTCAAATGCACCCAGCACAGCATTCTACCCGGTCACATTATACCGAACTACTTCCTCATCTAAATATATTCCACTTGGTGTAACAACCTCTACCTCACTAAATTCAGATACAATCCACTATGTATTATGAATATACATTCCACACGGTACACTGTGCGTTTGTTTGGGGTTTAACTTCCTCGAAACAGCCATGGTCACATGAAGAAGCCAACCATGATCCTGCAGTAGGGACCCTCATTAGTCGCCTCTTACGATCATGCAGTGGGACACAGCAGGCCTATTCTTTCCTTGAACCTGCAAGGGCTACACTATATATATTTTCAGACTATATATATATAAGTCAGATACAGTACAACGTCAGATACAGTCCACTAGGTATGAGATACCTCACATACATCGGTTTCTGTGCCGACTCAAATGCTCAAATATCGTACAAAGTCATACAAAGTTATTTTGTATGCCGACTCTGTTAATTTCGAGCCATTTAAATGTTGTTGTATGACGTTTTTTGTGGCAAGCTTTTAACTCTGACTTTTTTACGAAGGCAAGGGGAAGTCAACTTTGCTTTATACGCATAGTATAGTGAGATTGTAGTGGGATTTCTTTGAATACTCTGCTAATCTTTTTCTCTCAATAATCTAAGTACCGCCTATGGTGCATTGTCGCAGATATGGCAAATACAGTGTAAAACCTCTGAGGCAATATACAAAGTTAATAAGGGGTACCCCGCACACAGTGTCGCAGTGTGCTGCAGTGGCTACTTAAACATGGCTAGTGAGTCCGCGGAGATGACTCGGATTGGTAAGTCATTCGACGGGCGAATGGCAGAGGGGAAGAAGGACTGTTGATTGCTTTGTAGCCAGGAGAATGGCAGAGGGGAAGAAGAACTTTGTAGCCAGGAGAATGGCAGGTGGAAGCGAAGGTTATGTTCTATTGTTGTAATGGGTGACCCTCCTAAAATGAGATGTGGTTGTGTTGGTATTGTCACTAACTCATTGATGATGCCGTAGGGCATGATGACCTTTAATTTGCTGTTGTTGGTATATTATGTTAGTGTTGTAGGGGTTTCTCTTGTTGGCATATTAAGACTTTTACGCAGTTTCTTAGCGCGAGTTTCCTCTGGCCCTGACTTAGACATTTTGACAGATACATTGTAGATGTCCCACACCAGACATCTATCTGTCAAAATGTCTAAATCTGGTGTCAGGGCCGGAGTAAACTCGGGCTTGGGGTTTCTGTGACGACTATACCAGTCCTTTGCTTATGTATCTGTGACAATCTCTGACTAGTTAATGGTTATATACCCATTATATTGTAGGAGGGTTTCTGCCTCCGCCACAACAGCCATTGAAGGAGAAGTACAAAGAGGAATTGTGGGACACGTTCGGCGTCGAGTTCAACGAACTCTTTACAATGACCAATATGCCAATCAAACGTTTTAATGACTTTCTACATCGACGGTAAGTGAATCGTGTAGTAGAAAATCACATTCTGTTACAGGAATGACTTAATGATATATTCATGATGATAGAAATGTTTACGAATTATTTAACGACTTTCTATGTCTCTATTTTCCCCGATGTTAGTGGTTGTTTATTGACTATTTACTGCGTCGCTGACACCACTTCTAATGAAAACTACATTATACTTCTGAAAATATTTACCTGTTTTTATACTCCTATACCATGGCAAAATGTTAATCCGCGGGAACGTTTTCTTCGGCTTTTAATTGTTCTAATCTCATGACGCACACCAAACTATACAATATGATAGATATTTTTGTTTATGTATTAGTTGCTACGAACTAAATAATGTTGAAATGATACATTACTTATTCTAATTCATTTGATTGGTCGATCAAAATGGCGGGTATACTCTCCGCAAATTTCTCATTTGCATATGTCCGGATTGTGATTTTTAATGACACCAGTGACCCCGACTGACGTACGTTGTGCGTCGCAAGTAAAACTCAATTTGCGACAGTATAATCATGAAACACCGCCGCAAATTTCAAAATACAGTAGGGTTATCCCCTAAATTGTTTAAACAAGTGACATTTCGGTAAATGCTCGAAAATAGTATTTTAAGCTAGCTTGGCTATGTGTATAATAAACGTTAAATACATGTACATTGTTAAAGTAGTTGAATCTTAGAACTATTACCGAATTTTAAAGATGCAGTCCTTTGTGTGTGTGTTACATGTACATTCCTTAAAGTGAAGGTGTTTTCATTTAAGCACACTTAACCAAAACTAAATGGAAAAGGAAAGTTCATCTTTTTGCAAAAGACACACAATCACAAATTGTTCGACCCAGAATAGCTAGGGTACATTTACCGTCAAACCTGTACTAATTATATAAGAGACCCTTACTGGGTAAGTCCTGAAAACGGTCTCTTAATGAAGGTGGTCTTCTAATACAGGGTTAATTCACATTGAAATCACTACAATCAGGAACATTTAAAGTTGCCTCTTAACCGAGGTCGTCTTTTAATGGAGAAGGTCACCTGAGCAGATTTGACTGTATAGCCAGCATG
>NW_018408465.1:1824887-1828973 GCF_002113885.1 Mizuhopecten yessoensis
GGGGGGGCAAAATTTGTTATGGTTTATAATGGCAAATGATACTTTGAATATTACATGTTGATAACTTGATTGGAATTATAACCCTAAGTTGACAGTTTGATACTTTGTAAATTTTGAGCCATCCCTACCCCAAGGGCTGTAGGGTGGGGCCCAATGGAGTCCGTGTGCTAAAATAAAATCTCTTCATTTTCCTTGTTTAGATTCAGAGGTGCTAGTTTCAAATACTTTTCAGTCTTAAATCTGCATGCTAGATATTGAATAAGGTGGTTTTATTTATTTTTTTGTCACTTTGAATAATGTTTCTGTTCATGTTAAAAACAAAAATCAACTCTCTGTATAAATATATCAGGTGACCGTTAAGGCCCATGGACCTCTTGTATTAATCTCGAAGTTGGTTGGTCGGGATGCGCAGTGGATAACGCACTTGCCTTTCACCAAGGCAGTCGAGGTTCGATTCCGAGATCGGATGTGAAAAGATATGGGTTCATCTGCCTGACTCCGGTTTCCTCCCACATTCAGACCCCCGCGCGCTCACATCCGCCCCAACAAGAGTGATTACTATAAGTTAGAAGTACTTGTATAATGAGCATACCTAAAACATCGACATTCATATAAGCCAATAAAATCCAATATTTGCCAATGAGATGATAGTGGCGACCATACATTTTGTCCACTGTCTTCATCAAGTTGTCTCTTGAAATCCTGTGTTGTTGGTTTGTCCGTCAGCACTCGACATATGTTAAGGATATCGGAGCAAACTCGCGCATCTCGATTCAACTGCGACATCCCAACAGCGTATGTAGGGTATCACTATGAAGAAAGGGAAAGTTCACTGTAGGAAAAATTTCCAAATCTTTACGCTTATCATACTGTGACATACAGGCGGGAGAGCATAACAGGATTGGAAAAAGAATATACTCGTACATATAATAAACTAAAAAAACTTCTGATATGATATGCACAGATGCAAAAGTTATTAACTCTATATTATAAAGTCAATATTGACGTTATTGATGGACGACACAGACATAAAAAACCTACATTAGGGAAACTTGATAAACACGACACCTACCTAATTAGCTGATTACTAATTATACAAATATATATATTTAAGGAATGACCAAGATTTTGTTTTGGTATATACGGTATATACCGGGGGGAAAAAGTGCACTTTGCATAAATCCGCAAATTAATTTAAAAAAGTAGACAAACACGTTGTAAATGCACAGTTAAAGATTTATTTAATTTTTACGTAAGCTAAACAAGTGCGTTAAAAAAAAGCTGCGTAGTAATTTTGCATTATGAAGTGTAAAAAATAGTTTCGTCATCAGTTGTTTTTCTTTTTAGGTTTATACGATATATACCAAAAAAATGTAATAAGGGAGATAGGCAAAATTAAATTATATATATATAATTGCTGCCTTCGGCTGTCTTTAGCCGAGGAGACTATTGGTTTTATATAATAGCTATATTTTCAATTATAGTATATCAGTTCTATCTTCTTGTAATATGATGTATATGTACATGTAACTGTTCTGTTTCACTGTGTCTTGATAAAGGAGCGGATCGCTCCGAAAATTTGACAACCTAAACTTGTCCACACTGTTGGAATTACTTCTTTGCCCCATATATATACATTTACATATACATTGTCTATACTAATGTTTATCCAGGGTATATATGCAAATATTGGGTGATCAGTAAATACAAATTCTTGAACAAATGAAATCCCCTTATGCAGTCAGTTCAATATTATCTCGCAATATGATAATGGAGCGTAGCAGAGAAACCTGAGGTTTGCCGATTGCAATATGAGAGGTACTGCAATCGGGTGAGGTGTTCCGTTTGCATATTCACCATCACGAAAGTCCATAATAAGATAACAATTAAATCTTAACGTTTCCGTCATCATTTAGGAATGAACTACAGGGTTATCTGGAGCTTCTGGTGAGGAACTACAATCTAAAGACCATAGATAAACTGATGTGTCGGAACCTCCTTAGTGTCAACTGGGACGGCCGCGTGTTTGATTGTGACTTCAACCAGCAGCTGGCCATCGGTATGACGGGTCAAGGTCAGGACAAGGTCACAGGTATGTATCAGGCCGCACCTTATTACGGTACATCCCGGCCGTGTTTAAGAAGTAACTACTCTCGGGTCACTTTTTTGCGTATTACCTAATTTAGGAGCAGCTTTATGGCCGACAACATTAAGACTATATAAGTGACGTCAGTGTCATGACGTCATTTGTATTGTCTTGTAACGTCATGACAGTGTCGCGTCATATGCTGATTGATGCAAACGGGCATAAGGTCGAGTTATTGGTAATATGATGAGAAAGGTATTGATAATAATAATTATTATTATATAAAACATTTGATATTGCGCCCTATCTAGCTAACATAAGCCACTCTAAAGCGCTTTACAGTACAGTTATCAGGCGCTAGCTACTTTCCTATGCCACCTGGCTAACATTTCCCTATGTGTGTATGGTTGAATTTAGTTGCATTTTATACGAGATTTATGGAACTAAACGTGAAGTTTTCTTTAATACTCGGAAGACATTCTTCAGACATTGGATTGACTGGGTTCACTCTCCTCCATTTCGTTTGAAATGGACACTCGGTTAACTCGTGCAACATCGTAATATCATTGGTTCAGGCAAACAAACAAACCGCAAAGGTTCAGGCAAACAAACAACCCGGAAAGGTTCAGGCAAACAAACAACCCGCAAAGGTTCAGGCAAACTAACAACCCGCAAAGGTTCAGGCAAACAAACAAACCGCAAAGGTTAAGGCAAACAAACAAACCGCAAAGGTTCAGGCAAACAAACAACCCGCAAAGGTTCAGGCAAACTAACAACCCGCAAAGGTTCAGGCAAACTAACAACCCGCAAAGGTTAAGGCAAACAAACAACCCGCAAAGGTTCAGGCAAACAAACAACCCGCAAAGGTTCAGGCAAACAAACAACTCGAAAATTTAGCTACAGCCATACTATCTCGTTGGTTCAGGCAAACAAAGCACTCGCAAATATAGCTACAGCCATACTATCTCGTTGGTTCAGGCAAACAAACCACTCGCAAATATAGTTACAGCCATACTTTCTCGTTGGTTCAGGCAAACAAAGCACTCGCAAATATAGCTTCAGCCATAATATCTCGTTGGTTCAGGCAAACAAAGCACTCGCAAATATAGCTACAGCTACACTATCTCGTTGGTTCAGGCAAACAAAGCACCCGCAAATATAGCTACAGCCAGACTATCTCGTTGGTTCAGGCAAACAAAGCACTCGAAAATTTAGCTACACCCGTACTATCTCGTTGGTTCAGGCAAACAAACCCCTCGCAAATATAGTTACAGCCATACTTTCGCGTTGGTTCAGGCAAACAAACCCCTCGCAAATATAGTTACAGCCATACTATCTCGTTAGTTTAGGCAAACAAACCACCCGTAAAGGTTCAAGCAAACAAACTACCAGCACATATAGTTACAGCCATACTTTCTCGTTGGTTCAGGCAAACGAAGCCCTCGCAAATATAGCTACAGCCATACTATCTCGTCCGTTCAGGCAACCAAAGCACTCGCAAATATAACTACAGCCATACTATCTCGTTGGTTCAGGCAAACAAACCACCCGCAAATATAGGTACAACCATACTATCTCGTTGGTTCAGGCAAACAGACCACCCGCAAATATATCTTCAGCCATATACTATCTCGTTGGTTCAGGCAAACAGACCACCCGCAAATATAACTACAGCCATACTATCTCGTTAGTTTAGGCAAACAAACCACCCGTAAAGGTTCAAGCAAACAAACTACCGGCAAATATAGTTACAGCCATACTATATCGTTGGTTCAAGCAAAAAAAAACACCCGCAAATAAAACTACAGCCATATACTATCTCGTTGGTTCAGGCAAACAGACCACCTGCAAATAAAGCTACAGCAATACTATCTCGTTGGTTCAGGCAAACAAACCACCCGCAAATAAAACTACAGCCATATACTATCTCGTTGGTTCAGGCAAACAGACCACCTGCAAATAAAGCTACAGCAATACTATCTCGTTGGTTCAGGCAAACA